>NW_010526444.1:0-542 GCF_000687285.1 Phaethon lepturus
ACTGCCCCAGCTCCAGCATCACTGCTGGTGCGCTGGATCTGATCCTGGGAAGGAACAATGGTCGCCCCAAGAATACGGGCAGGGACTGCCTGAGCGCGGAAATCTCAGCTCGCACCTGGACAGTGAGGAGGCATCGCTGGCTGGGGCTCACAGGCCAAGATCCCAGAGCTGGCGCTGCACAGCATGCTCCGCTTGAAGGCCCTGTACGGCCTTCTCCCGTGCTGCCTGCACCTCACCCAGCAAACCCCGCCCTGCCCACAGATCTCCCCGGGTCAGTGCCATGAAGAATTTCCAACCTGCTGACCAAGGCGAGAGCCTAGCACGCAAAGTATAGAATTACAAGGGCAAATACTTCTTCCATGCACATGCGGTGTCCTAGACAAACTGGAGCACCCCAGATATGTCTTTATGCAGGGTTCTTACAACCTTCAATCACCGAGATGTGGCTTTGTACAGGGTTCTTACACCCTTCAATCATCCAGGTACAAGATTACCTGATTAATCGTAACATCCGCACTACCGATTGCAACAGCATTTCTTGC
>NW_010526445.1:0-7521 GCF_000687285.1 Phaethon lepturus
AAGGTCGAGCTGTGCAGAATGATCCCAACAAACAACCATTTCAGAGATCACAAGAAGCATCTTGTGACACAAATGAAGACAAATCACAATGCCAAGGATCTCTGATGCTGGCTCCACAGCTAGCCTGTTGCTGGCTGAGTTGAGACCCCTTCTCCTACCTCCCAGCCCTCAGCAGATCAGCTCCATCTCAAATGTGACCTGGGACTGCAGGGACCCCCTTTCCTCAGCCCATTTTCTCCAGGATGTCTCTACCAGCTCCAAAAGGACAGAGAGACCAAGAGCTGACTGCTTGTGTGGAAAAATTTTCCTTTCCAAGCCAGTCCCAGCCTTGGACATCTCTCTGCTCCAACAGTTCAAGAGCAAGGACTTGCTTTAATTTTCTGCCCACTAGAGCCCTTAATCTCTTGGTGCAAATGAATGCAGAAATTGCACAAGGCAAAGGTAATGCTCTGTCATGTGAGAGATACCACCCCATGGCCATGAAACACCACCTCCTGAGTTCGCATGGAGCGTGTGGATGATAAGGAGAAAATTTGCATACCGTTCCTTGTTGCAACATCAGCAGTAAGCTCTCCTTTGCAATAAATTATTTACTTCCCCATGGGTCAGATTGGCAGCATGTTTTCAGAGCTCTTTATCTCCTCAGGCCATGATGGCATATTCCAAGCACCTAACAGGGGCACTGCTGAAACCTGGCTTTGCTGACTGCAAGGAGAAAGGATGGCCAAACCTCTGCCACTCTCCCTATCCTGCTTGCCCCTGTCTCAGGTCAGGACACGCATTTGGGGTCAGCATACTGTAGATATGCTGTGCCAGCATTGTCCCCTGCTTCTCCTGACCTTGCTGTGCCATCGCAACTCCTTGGCTTGACCTCAGACCTGCCCCCAACCCCCCCGTGGACTTGGCTGTGATCACTGGGTCAGAAGGCTGACCCTGGTTATGGTCACCAGACCTGTTCTGCTCTTCTTTCTTGGGGATCATAGGACTGCATTTTTTTGCTGGTGAGGGCACTGCCCCACCTTGCCATGCCATCACATGGCCCTCCACAGCCCGCTCCTGCTGTCCACAATGCATGTAGCCTTTATGGGACATAGAGATGTCCTATGCTCGAGTGTCCTGCTCACCAGAGATTCCTCTGGCTGCATGGATGCCCGAGGTAACACCAATGCCAAATCTCAAATTGATGCTCAGATGCTGCCCAAAGTCTCCTCTTCCTAATACCACTTGTGCCACAGAAGACAAACCAAAGACCTAGAGCATGGAAAAAGAAAGAAAGGAGTGTTAAAAGTAGTGTTATTGCTGTGGTGGACTGAGCTTCCTTGCCACTTTTTCTGCAGTACTAATAAACTCCCAAAGATGGGAAGATTCTAAGGTGCCCATGGTCAGGAGATGAAGCGAGAATGACCCTCCTCTGCAAAAATTGAAGAGGTACATGGGTTATTCCTCATTGGTGCCCATCACACCAAACCACTCTAGTCATAGTTGGGTATGGGGAGACAAACCCCAGACACCCGCACCGAGGTCTGGGGCTCAATTGGGATCACTCACACAACCATGGTATGGGTGTCTGCACCTGAAGCCAGAGATGTGATCCAGGGGAGCATCAATGCAAACTGCCCAGAGACGGTGCCCAAGCTGGATGGAAGGAGGGTGTGCAAATTCTTGTTGTCTTTTTTTTTTCTGGTGTGCAATTTACTCACTAAAAATGTAGCTTGTGCAACACACAACTATTTGCCAAACTCAAATCTAATTTTGGTAACTTATTCTAGCAAAAAACAAGGAAGGAAATTCTGGTTTGAATTTTCCTTTCAACACATATACTTTCAGTTTGAAAACAGCCAAAGTTTCAATATTTTTTTACTGACTAAAGGGGAACTTAAACTTAAAAAGAAAAGTAAACACTCTCCAGCAGGAAAATACATATTCAAGAAATTTCTCTGGCCTGAAAGTAAATTCTATTTCATTCTTTTAATGTGGTCAGAGGGTGGAAAAATCAGTTCTTTGCACAGTTCTTACACTGAAATCTGGAGAAGGACAAAGCTTCTCTTGAGGACTCTGCCTTGCAAACCACTTAGGGCTTAGAGAGTGTATCCTGCTCCTTGGACTACACCGATGTTTATTCAGGGTGACATGCCCCTCCAAGACAAAAAAATCAATATGTTCTCCAATATCTAAACTTCTGCTCTGGCCTGTCCTGTTTTGACTCAGATCTTTACTGGCCGCTCTGCCTGGATCCAAATGTTATCTCATGCATCTGCTCTCCCTCTTCCCTTTCAGACATCACCAAAATCCCCTGATCCCCAGAGATACTGTTCTTATCTCTTTTGTATACACAGACCACACTCTGTACTCTACATGGAGCTACAGCCTCCACGGTGTGAGCCCTCCTCTCAGTCTGCCTCAGCAAAAGCCCCCAAAATCAGTCTGGGATGTCCCCCAGCATCTGCAAAGCCCTTACAAAAAATTGCCTATTCATCTCTGACTTTTCCAAAGCCACACCCAAGAGAAGCCAAATGCATAAGGCACAGATTTTGCAGGACAGCATGCAAGTGCAGAGGGGGCAGGGGGGCGCAGGGCAGGAGACATGGCTGTTGCAGCTGAACAGCACTATCCTGAAAAAAACCACAGGACAGGCCACAGAATCTATTTTTCAGCACAGATCCAAACCTCTAGTCTCTTCCTCTATTCTCACAGTCCCAAAATAGTCTTTTTTTGGTCCTACCTCCCTACTCCTTGTGCTGTTTACTCCTGCTGCCTGGTTCCCTCCTTTATGAATATTGCCTGTCCATTAAAGCGAGAGGCCCTGGCTGAGCACTGTCATCCAACTAACAGCCAGTCAGGTGTCCCAGAGATGCACCCAGCACATTCCCGGTTGCACTGAGGGCCAGGGTGCTGCTGAAGAATTGGATGCTGGATGCTGTTTGTCGCCAGCCATTGAGGAGGAGTCGTCCATGTGCAGTGTTCCTCCTCCTACTCTATTCCCTTGCAGGGATCAGTGAGGGAAGAGCCAACGTGAGCTGCAGGCTCCAAAGTCTGCTTTGGACTCTCAGAGTACAGAGAAAAGCCTTCTCCTCATGCTGCTTCCCAGAGACAGCCCTGGCAGGACAACCCTGAACTTGTTCTTTATCACCTGGGAACCTCCACCACGAAAGAAGGGATGGAAAAGGAAAGTGGTTTGTTCAGCTCCTGCTGAGGAGTCACAGAAGTCTGTACTCTGACTTCCAATGCATGCAAAACTACCTGAGTAGTATAGGAGTGAACTTCAAGGAGCTGGATGTGCAATAAGATATGATAAAAAACAAACATCCTTTGCACATTCAGTTGTTGCCATTGAAAATAAGCACCTTTATCTGTACAGATAGCTGTGTCAAAAGATCCCCATGCTTACACAAATCTTATCTTCCTCCTATGCAAATCTCCAAGTATGAGTTATTTGGGTTATCCCCAGCCCTTCCATGACAACCTCTGTCCAATCCAAACTGCCTCTCTCAGCCCAGGCTAAGCCCAGGTGTAGTAAATTGGCACAGACAGCTACTGGACCTTTTCAGAGGGAGGATCTCATTTTGCTATGTTGGTCCAAAACAGGAAGGCACCTCACCCTCACCAGAGATCAATTCTGACTGCAAAGCCTTCCTCACTCTCTCCCCAAACACCTTTGAAGTAGCCCGAGAGCTCAAAACCACTTCACTTTTTCTGCATGAAACAGATCCCTCAGGCAAGTGGGGAGTCTCTGTATGATTTGGATAAGCACTATTAATTTGCCAGCCTAAGGCAACCAAAAACAAAATCCTGGCATGCTTTACGCCCGGTAATTACATTTCCTATTGGTGGGTTGTGGCTCCGGAGAGTTTCACAGGCGTTCATTACCCTGGCAACCCCAAAAGGAAGAAGGATGAATGCTGTTCTCATTTCACAAAGGCTGACAGTGGTAGAGGAGTGAGGATCAGCTCCCCAAACCTGCACAGGGCTGCAAGCAGCTCCCCAGCCCACACCATCCCCTCTGGCACAGTGGGAAGAAAAGCCTCAATTCACTGCATGGGATCTTTCAGGGGTTTGGCACAAGCTTCGTGTTGCCCCATCTGACCAGACACTGATCTTTGGTTTCATTCCCAGATTCTTCCTCATTTTTCTCCTAGAAGTGAAACAGTAGCTCATCCCCATCTGCTTCACCCTCTCCCAGTGCCCCACTCCCCCACATTGTCTTTTTCCTCCAGAAAGTTTTTGACAGATAGTTGGGTAGACCCCACTAGAGCAAAAGTGTAAGCAGCAGCAACCAGCTGCTGGATGTGGTAGGAAAGCACTGACCTTACAAATCGCTGCTGCAAACACTCTCTCACTTTACCCTGCATACACACACGCACATGCATGGACATGCATATCTGGTGCAATCCCCTCCTTACCACGAGGATGAGCATCCCCAGTGCTTCTGCCAGCAGCTCCCTGACAGTGCCACTATGAATCATGAGCGCCTTTTGAATCTTCTCCAGCATTTTGCTCTCTGGCTCCAACTTGCAGCCGCGGGAGCTCCTGTTGTGACAGCACACTTCACTGCACTGAGCTAAGTTGCACTTTGAGACTTGGCACCCTCCTTTTACCCCCAGACACCTTCATTCATTTAGTTAATGATGAACAAGCCAATAAAGCAGTAGCTTGCTTCAAAGTCTTCCCCCACACACATGCCATCCTTTTAAAACTATATAGTAAGGCTGCAATATTTCTGCTACTGGGGCATTGCAGACAATGCACCTCTGCCCAGAAACAGCCTATCTCCATAGTGGTGGAGCTGTAAATAGACTTGGTGTCCTCCTAAAGCCTGTCTTTCTCCATAACATTTTCCACAGGCACTGAACAGGAATTTTGGCGGTGCTCTGCATTGTAACCCACTGGCTAATGGTTTGGTGCCTTTTTTTTTTTAAACACATGGCATAAAGACTGTTTGCTTGCGCTTTGCAGGAGTATTTGGATGCCCAGCCTGCGGTGAGGATGCTCTGCCTGGAGTTGATGTGCACCACTGTCTGCAGCTGCAATGAAGAGTGCAATGCCTTGAGCATTGCTTCAGGTTGTATATTTGTTCTTACTGAATGCACCTGTGCCCACAGCTCTCATCACACTAATGGAGAATCTTCCCTCCAGCACCCCTGCCTGTCCTCTCATGTGGGGCAAGGAGAGACCACTCTTGGCAATGGTCCCCAGAGACCATCAATCTCATCTGGCTATCAGAGCAGAGCCCTCACTGTCCTGATTCCTCCTCCATCTCCTGATTCCCTCTTGTTATCTCCCTGCTCACCAAGTGCTCTTACCTCTCCACTGTGATAAGGTTTTAATACCTTTGCTTAATCACTGAAAAACTTAAACCCACTGAACACTCAAGACCTTTTTCTGTGAGCCTTGTCTGGTTCTTTGCTGGTTTTCTTTGCCTTCCTTTAAACCTGCTGCAGCTTCTCATTGTGACTCTGGAGGTGTTACCAGCAGCTGCCCCAATGGGGATGTAGCACTCTGCTCACGCTACCCTACTGTTGCCTCCCTCTGCACTTCTGGGTTGCAAAAGTTCATGAGCTTTTCAGGACACTCACCCTGAGCTTTTCACACACCCACAGGACACTGAGCAGCTGTATGGAAGAACCTGGAAAGCCAATTCTCCTTTCTGTTCCATAGATGATTGTCTATCTTGTGGCAGGGAAGGGTTTTATGGACTGGGGTAAGCTCTCCTCCAGGAATAGATTAGCTATTGACCTCAGTGAATGCCTGGATAAATATGCAATAAATTACTAGTCTGTCTCTCATACTAAGGACCATCTAATCATGCTGGATGATAATCATGCTGCTGGCAAGGGTGTTCCTACAGCATATTTCTAGAGGGGAAGGTTTTTTGGTCCTACAAGTCTGTGAATCATGCTGTGGCACAGAAAAGGTAGCTGATAAATCTTTCCAGGTCACTTCATTCTCTGCCATGTAAATGTTTATTGGTGGAGCACACAAACACGGGCCCTAGAGCACCAGGCCAGGGTGGTGACAGGAGCCTCAAGTTTCTTCTGCACATGGTAATTTCCAGCTGACATGTAAATCTGAGGTCCTGGCAGCAGCATGTATTGGAGATCAATACATCAGCATGTATTCCTCAGATGGATGATGTGTGAGTGGGTTGATACTCCCCCACAGCTGGACCTACAACTTCAGTTTTCACTCCTAGATCTCAGGGAGCCTTCCAAGTGGATTCCTCCCCTGCGGACAAACAAGAAAGCTGCTGTGTCTTCGAAAAGCTTTGTCTCCTGCATTCAAGCATTGACTGTAGGCATCTATATATTCTAATTTGGGCTGAAAAATGGACAGGAATTTTCTGGGAACACCAGGCTTCCATGGATTTGCAGTCTTCTCAGGGGAAAAGGCAATCCCAGTTTGCAATAGAAATCTTTGGTTTGGTGATGGTATTTGCAGCATAATCACTGGTATTACCACCAAATTCCCTAAAACTCCAGCATGCTTCTAGGATGGCATCATGGATCACTGGATGTGCCTCTTGCTGTTGCTTGTCCTGTTACACAGGTCATTCCACAAGATGGCACTGAGACATTAATTTCTCTCTTAAAAGTGTTCAGATGGGTTCCTCTGTTGGCTGCTGAAAATGTGAGAACCCTTTAGTTTTAGGGTTCCGCTGGGCATTTTTATACATTAAAAAAAGGTGATCTGCCAATGTTCAGGGAGTGTAGCAACAAAAAAAAAACAAACACCACTCTTTCTATGAACCCTGTAAGGCAGAGCACCTCTGTTCTGCCAGCACACAAACCCAAAGTGTGTAAGCTTGCACCCGTCACCCTCCACTTTATAATCACCAGAGAAAACTAGGTAGCTCCAAAGGGCAGTTCATCCCCACCTAAAACAAGCATCTGAGGCCAGACTTATGAGTCACGCTGGATGCTGGCAGTTTCCCTCCAGTGTATGCACCAGGACGTAGAGTGATCAGCTCCAGCGTGCACACCCATGTGGAGATATCTACCACCAGGTGAGCTGGACTGCCCTTCCTCCCTGCATCCAGATGTGGTGATCTTGAGTGAGCATAAACAACCATGTCAGTCAGCCAAGGGCTGGAGAGAGAAAATCTGACAGTTGCCCAACATAACCTGTTGATACTTGCACGTTTTCACTTATCTGCATGGCTGATGAGGATCTCTGGGGTCACTAAATACAGATCCCTACATAGGCAGCCATACCACATCTTCCCTTTCATGACCTGGCCAGTCTCCGTTTTAGGGGCAAGTGCTTTTTGCCCCAACCCCTCCTGCTGGAAGCCTGTTACCAGAACTTGCTGCTCTGGAGATTAGAGACTGTCTTCTAATTTTCAGCCAAATTCTCAAAGCCATTTGTTCATGTGCCAGCATTACCCTATTGCAGTCATGAGTTAACTCATTTCTTACAGGTGCTATCTCATTGCTTTCCTGTAAGGTTTGTTAGAGGTGTGTTAGCTGCTCGCACTTAGCTGTGCACTATCTCCTGATGTTTACAGAATCACAGAATCACTAGGTT
>NW_010526446.1:0-12828 GCF_000687285.1 Phaethon lepturus
AGGGAGGGAGAGAAAGAAAATCAGTCACAGAGCAGGTCAACAGCAGAATGAAGAACAAAACCTGATCTTCTCACTCCAAAGCCAGAGACCCACCGCCAGTGGTTCCCACTGCATATTCTCCATAGACCCCAAGAGTCTTTGTACTATTTCAATTGGTCTTCAAAAGTCAACTAAGCCTACTGCCACAACAGGCTGAGGGTCACACCTCTAAGATAAACAACCTTTGGGGACCCCTCAGATCAAGAGGGAGCATGAAGTTCTGCTGCATCCAACCAAACAGCTTCTGAAACGCTGCCAAGCGTTGAGCAAGGGTTTTTGCCGATGCCGCGGACTGACTCAGCTAAAAGCAGCGCGGCATTAGTTGGCCTTATGGGAAACGTGCTGCCGTCAGCACAAAGTGAGTACCCGCACAAGGTTTTATGGCACACAATTTATTATTTCCATCCTCATTACACCGAGGTGTCAAACGAGATTCTGAAGATGAAACAACAACAGTTGGCATGCTAATAGCTATACTCATTTTCAGCCCCGCACCCTACTCCACAGCATACAAACCACTCAGACTTGGAAAAAGATGCAGCCTGCCTCAGCGTTAGCACTTTGTAATTAAATCCTCACCTTTCCATCTCTTGCTCGGAGCACTGTGTTGCTAGAAATAGTGCAGATGTGCCCTGGCTGCCCACTCTTCTCACATTTTTACTCTTCCAGCAGATTGAGACTATTTGGTTTGTGAGGGCCAGTGGTTAATAAATCCTTGCTTTGCTCTACGGGAAGCCATACTATGATAGCACAAAATCCACATTGACACTGCTCTGTTAGACACAGGCTTTGAAAGTTTTGTAGTTAAATCCATCAACCACGTGCATTTAGAGGAGACACAGTCGCTCTGCCTTTAACTACACCTAAGTGAGAGATCCTGCATAAGTGCTGTGGACATTCACTAACAACCACCGCAGTAGACCTATGTAAAGCGAGAACTTGCTATCTAGTCATTAAGTTCTACAGCACATTGCCAGCTAAGAAAAGTGAAGGCAGCTTCTTCTACGGCCTTTGTAACTGCAGTTTTAAAGGAAAAAAACACAAAACTTTTAATTAAATCTATGCTTACTTCAAAACCAAAACCTACCCACATTACCAGGAGATTTAGCACTAAGTTCTCCTGGGTATGTGGGAAGCATTTACACCAGCCAATGAACCATCTCTGCGGTCTCTGTTTTGCCCTTTGCAGAGCGGAGGTGACCACATCCACCCCAACACGGGCAGGGAAGCTTAATTAACTGACTGTTACACAACGCTTTCACAGGGAAACCACGTGTTTACAGTTTCATTTTGTCATAATTACTGTCACATACTACAGCAATGTCGCCAGGACTTTAATACACAACCTGTGTAAGGGGTATTTCATAAAGCTCAGCAAAAAAATCCCTGTTATTAAGCAACCTATTATTCCCACGTAAGTATGCTCTGCTCTTATAGATGCCCTGACATGTCTCAGAAGAAGCAGGTAGTAGGCAAAAGTTTGACTTGCTCATGACTCAGTGACATTAAATCAACTTGCTTTGACTAACTGTCTCTGATGCAGTGAGCACGATTGTAAAAAAAAAGAAAAAACAAGAAAGATATTCTGCCTTAATTGAAAACAAGCCTACTTCAGATGGCTATGTTGTCCTGGTTTCAGCCAGGATAGAGCTGGTTTTCTTCACAGAAGCTAGTGTGAGACTGTGTTTTGGATTTGGGATGAGAAACTGTTGATAATGTGCTGATGTTTTGGGTTGTTGCTGAGCAGTCAAGGACAGTCCAGCTTCTCGTGCTGGCCTGCCAGCGAGCAGGCTGGGGGTGCACGGGGAGCTGGGAGGGGACACAGCCGGGACAGCTGACCCAGACTGGCCAAAGAGATATTCCCTACCATACGACGTCATGCCCAGCACATAAACTGGAGTTGGCCGGGGGGCGGAAATCGCTGCTCGGGGACGGGCTGTCGATCACGGGGTGGTGAGCAATTGCTGTATTGGGCATCACTTGTTCTTGTACATTCCTTTGTTGGTATTATCATTGTTGTTCCCTTCTTTCTTTCTGTCCTATTAAACCGTGTTTATCTCAACCCACGAGGTTTTTTTCCCAATTCTCTTCCCCGTCCCACTGCGGGAGGGGGAGTGAGCGAGCGGCTGCGTGGTGCTTAGTTGCCGGCTGGGGCTAAACCACGACATATGTGAACACAGGAGTGGAGGAAAGACAGATGATTTGCTGCCTTCTGGGCTAAAGCCAATACCTTTTTCAGGACTGGTCAACAGAGACATCCAAAGCCATGTTGTTCATCATGAGACCTGAGTTATAACTGCAATTCTCTTTCATTGCAATGCTTCACTGACCCCAGGTCTCGGCATTGGTCTCTCTTGTCCTGAAGGCAACTGATCAAAAGAGCGGATGTGACGACGAGCTTCCATATGGTCTGCTAATGAAGATCGCTAAAGGCCTTCAGCAGGTATAACTTTTGATAACTCCTGGACAAAACCATGTTTTCTTTTCATCTCTGTCAGATGTCGTTTCAGTACTAATCCCTAGAAATACCTGAGGCACTTGACCTCCTTCTTCTGGGAACGTCTCTCTGTGTTTTGGAAACACAGACTTGACTGCAAGTGCTACTGAAGTGTTGCTGATGTTTCATACCACCCTGCAGCTGACTAAACAGGGACAAGAGCCCTAGAGGAAGAAAAGGAAGGATTTTTGCAGAGATGATGTCCAGGTGGTGTTGTACACAGATTTTTAAAATTGAGGGCATAGAGGGTCATTTAAGGTCATGCCTGGCAGTGTGGTAACAAACAGTTCAGGCCTATAGAAAAGAAGGGTGATGGTAGAAGAAAACCTTATGTGAGATAAAATGAGTACGTAATGTGGCAGATCACATAGTTTTGTTTGAAATAATTACTTTTCTCTGCAGAGCATCTTTGCTTCCTGTGCTCTGCCCCCATATGGTACCCCCATCTCCCTGAGTCCTCTGCTCAGGTGTTCAACCTTCAGCCACACATAGGTGACAAAGACTGTCCTTTACACACACCTATATCTACCTCCAGCTTTCTATCAGCTCCAGAGAAGACTCAGAGGGTCCATCTGTACTGGTAAATAAAACTAGATGGGGCTTGTCCACGACCAGAGGCCACCTGACAGAGCCTGGCCACCTCTCTACAGCTCGTCTCTTCACGCTGGTCTCCAGGCTGAGAGGTGTGGGTGTAAAGCTAACCTTCCCAGTGCTGGTGGAGGCCAAGGGAAGGACAGAGCTGCAGGGCGTGTGGGTACGGGGCTGGCCTGAGCCGAGCACTGGGGGAGGCGCAGGTGGCAGGAGGGAGGGTGAGCTCTATGGATTAATTCAGAGGAAATAGTTCCCAGATTTTTTCCAAGTCCTGACACCCATCTCAGGGCACACAGCTGCCTCCACAGCTCACCACCAGGCACTGGTGGTGGGGGACACACAGGAATGACGTTCAGGCTCGCTCCCCTCTACTGAGACAGGCACAGGCTCCCAAGAAGCAGTGGGACTGTGTTAGAGTCACCTGAAGGACCCCTTCCCCAAGGCCTCCTGGACCAGACCATAGGTGGGCATTCCGGGGGCCAGGGATACACAGCAGTTGCCTCCTCCTCCTTCCAGCAGGAAGGTCTTTGCTGCCAAGAGTTGGCAGCTTTGTGTCCTAGAGCTGATACAACACCGTACGGGGTCACAGGAAAATTTAGGTGGAAAAAGCCTTGTGGTGGTTGCCTGCTCCAGGCCCACAGTTACCACTGTACAGGACATCAGGCTTTGGTGCTCTCCTCCTACTGCCCTCTCACTCCCACTCCAGCCATTTACTTGCCACCCTGACTTAATTGCCCAGTCTTAGATGCAGCTCAGATATCCCAGCGGGCAGCCTGGGAGTGGGGTCCTGGGCTCCTCAGATACACACTGGCCCAGCCGGCTTTGGGGCTGGGGATCACAACCTGCCCCTCGCCTTCTTCAGCAACACTGCTAGGTCATGGCTTCAGCATGTCCATGAACGTGTCACATGGACATTTTGAGAGAAGTAATGACTGGTGGTCATGCAAATGAGTATTGGGAAATATTGGGAAATGAGCAAAGAACCTGAAGGTTTCAGTAGCCCACTTGTGTGGAAGGTAAAAAAGCAAGCGTTATCATTTAGTTCAGTGGTTTCCACAGGTAAGAAGCTGGGCCATGTGTTGTTTTTCCCCCCTGTGGAGACAGGCTGCATGCACATTTGCAACAATACACCATCACCCCCCCCGGGATGGAATTTGGTTGCCCAAACACAGGCTAGTGTCAGTGCTCTACTCAGTCACAACACCCATGACTCTTCTCAGAGGCACTCAGCAACAGGACAAGACGCAACAGCCACGCACTGGAACAAGTGAAATGAGTTTTTACCGTGAAGGTGGTCAAGCACTGGAGCAAGTTTCCCAGAGAGGATGTGGAGTTTCCATCTTTGGAGATACTCAAAACAGGACAAGACCCTGAGCAGCCTGATCTAGCTGGCCCTGCACTGAGCAGAGGGTTGGACTAGAGACCCTTCTGGGTGGGACATCTCTAGGGCATGTAAAATGGCAATTTTTTCCCATGTGGAGATTCAGTTGAACCGTTGTTTGCTGGAGTCTCTGCTCCTCCATGAACTGGAAAAGCAAAATCTTCCTCACCAGCAGTACTGATTTGCCCATCTCCATTCCCAGTCAAGCTACTTGGTATTTCCAGATTTGCCTCTCGGGGAAGATGTAGTCACTGAGTTCACAAAAGCCAAAGCTTTGGATCTGTGACCCATATTTTTGGGGAGATCAAGGGAGCAATCCTGACTCTCCTCCTTCCCTTTTGTAACTTCCCGGCAGCACAGAGCTGAAGGCAACACGAGTCCCTGTGCTCCCAACCCTCAGGCCTGCCTTCTGCAATAGCACAGCTTGACATTGTTGACTACACACTGAAGGGTATATTGTACGTTAGCTACATGCTGTACCAGTTGACTTTTTTATAAAGGAAATGCTTTTAAAAGCTTCTCTGCCATTAGTATCTTCAAATGTGAAATAGCAAAAACTGTTCTTTCAACTAGAAGAATGCAAAGGCTTCCCCTCGAGGTAAAAGCATGAGGTTTTGCACTTTAAAGCCCAGGTAGATGAAAGGGAGGTCTCCTCACAACTGTTACTGCCAGTGTAAGTCATCCTGTTCACACCACCCTTGGCAGATAAAGCCCTGGAAAGTCCTGCCCTGCCTCTCCCTTGGGCCACCCGGCTGGTGGTCCCCCCTCCACCTGCCCAGGACATGGATGTGCTCCGTCATGGGCCAGCTTCAGAGATCTCGTTACAAACCTGCCTGATCTCTGGGGCTTGCTAGGAGACACAGGTTTGCCAGCGCCGGGTAGGTCACGCATACCATGAAGGGACCAGGCGGGATCCCGTTACAGCCACCCGGCGAGTTATTCCATGGCCTGAGCCCTCAAACCTGGCATTACCCAAGTGCGTGCTCTTAACCTGGCTTATCTGTGAGACGTGGACTTGGCGCAAGCCTGAAGTGGGCTAAGGGCTCAGAGGGACAGCTAGCACGGCCCTGCTGCCAGGGGACAGCCCTGACGGCTCCCATAACTCAGACGGCTGTCGGAACAGCAGGTCACTTCCATTGCTTGCTGGTAAGGCATTAACCTCGGCTATTTTCTCCCTCCATGCAAGTCAAACCAGGTCGATTGCGTCTACATTTGGTGGTCTCTCCCTCTCTCTCGAGCTTCCCTGCACAAACAGGGCTAGACCCTTGCTCCGTAGAGCTGAATATCAGAATATTTATTTAATAACAGGAGTCCCAGCTTGGTGGTGATAAAGGGCGCAGGGCTGGAGGCCAACAAACCTAACAGTATCTCAAGACACAGTAGTTGATGTTTGCCCTTGATCTGCCATCGCCTCATTTGCAGGGCTCCAGGCTATCAGGCTGGAACAGAAAGCAGAGGTGGAGGTGTAAGAGGAGAGACATGCCTGGTCAGGGACATTTGCAACAGCTCGGCTTGGTGAAGGGGACCAGCAGCAACCCCTGACGTCACCACTGCCTGCTGCTCTCTGGGCAGAGCATCACCAGGCTGCAGCGCGTCCGCGCTGCGCGGGCAGCCGGGGAAGCACTCCTGCAGCCCCTCGCCTCCTCCCAGGCTGGGAGAGGGCAAGAGCTGCAGGAGAACTGGGTGCTGCCCAGGCAGCAAAGCGGCTTCTGCCATAGGAAGCCAGGCCTGGTGTCACCTCCCTGCTCACCTGCACCCTGCCTGGTGTCACCCCAGGCTTCTGCGGTTCTGCGAAGGTCCAAGCCCAGCAACCCTGCAGCACATTTGACTCTGCTGAAGTCTGGGACGTAGCGCCTTGCTTAGCTGAAATCCCGCAGCCTGACGGACACTGGGGACATTAGGCTTTCTGTGGTCAGCATCATAGAATTCAACCTTGTCCACTGTAAGGATGAGAAACAATCTCACAAAACTGGAACAAGAACAAAGTTTCTGCTGGGAAGGGGAGGTTCATCTTTTGCCGATTAGCTTCACACACCCAGATCTCTGCAGAGCTCTTCTGCTTCCCTACCCCCTTGTGCTGACCCAACAGAGTCAGAAGCAGCCATCTCTAAAGGCCGTCCACAAAGTCCTACCTCCAGTACTAGGACAAAGAGAGGAGAAGGACACGGCCAGGGAGCCGCAGCAGGAAGCCCAGCAGGGCTCTGCAGAAGGGCAGCCCACACAGGATGGGGCAGGGCTGCAAGGTCCACAGGGCCACTGACCACATCCCTGGTCAGGCATTGGAACAGGCTGCCCAGGGAGGGGGTGGAGTCACCATCACTGGAAGTGTTCAAAAAATGTGTAGACGTGGCACTCCCGGACATGGTTTAGTGGGCTTGGTGGCGTTGGGTTGATGGTTGGACTTGATCTTGGAGCTCTTTTCCAACCTTAATGACTCTGTGATTCTGTCTGGAGAGACGACAGGGCGGGGAATCACAGTGGGAAGGGCCAGGGGAAGCCAGGTTTGAAACAAGGAAGCTGGGACAAACTCGAAGGAGTCGAGTGTGGCCAGGGGGACATTTATGCTACCGATGAGGTGTGAACATCACGCAGACAGCTTGAATCATCTCCCCACCTTGGTAACTACATCTATACTGTGGTCACTGACCTGAAGTTATGGTTTGAGTTGTAAGTCACTCCCAGGAATGCAGCACTACCGGGTGGACACCAACTCATCCCCATGGTGCTGAGCCTCGCCTGCAGGATGCCGGAGAGCATCCCTCCCCTACCGCAGGTGACCATGGGATTTTGGACCTTTTCCTCATCTGGCCATAATTTGAGCCTCGCACAGGGACTTGACAGAAAGGGCTTGTCTTGTCAGCATGCAAGCTGCTCATACGGGACTACCGTCATACCCCAGCGTGTCACAGCTGCCTCTCCGGCACGCAGAGGTGCTCGGGCAGGAGCCGGCTGCAGCTGCTGCTGGTGGAAGCGCTCCCACAGCGCAAGCCCTCTGCGCTCCCAAAGGAAAGATCATAGAAAGACAGCGTGCTGAGACACACAAAATGTAACTTTGCTTGGCTGGGTCTTTGTTCTCACATTTTTTAACAAAGCAGAGCCCTTCCCTTAAATTGCGGGAAGCGGGGCGAAAAAAAGTGTTTTCTGACGATGGTTAGGGTGCAGTAAAATCCAAGATGTGTTGAAAGGACACTCCTAAAAAAAGATGCTTTTCTATTTAAACATCTGTTCTCAGCATTTTTTTTTGCAAATTAGGTGAGTCAAACTCCAGCCCTG
Organism: Phaethon lepturus; assembly: GCF_000687285.1. Lineage (NCBI taxonomy): Eukaryota > Metazoa > Chordata > Aves > Phaethontiformes > Phaethontidae > Phaethon > Phaethon lepturus. The sequence goes on from NW_010526446.1 coordinate 7,782, forward strand.
GGCCAAAGCCCATCTCGGCTAATTACATAGGGGAAACCTCCATCCCTCCTCTAGCTGTGGTTTCACCGCTGCGCCCTCGCCCCATTCTGCTGTAGGACAGCTCTTCAGCAAGGGAACTGGCCTCCTCTGCTGGGAAGCACCCACCTTCCGGCTCATCTCAGCCGTACAAAGGATGCTCCGCATGTGAGCGGCAGCAGAGATGGAGCAGGATTAGGAACATTGGCTCCTAACTATCACCTTCCAACTCAGCCACGTGGACCTTTCCTCTCCGTGTTTCACTGGCCTCTCCCTTGCAGTTATTTTGGTGTGTCAGACAGCAAAGCCGGCTCCCTCCTGCCGCTTCCCTTTCGGGTCCCCAAGCAGACAACGCTGGCTCTGTGCTCTGTTCTCAAGCCCAGCTTCTTCCATGTGCTGCATTTCACAGCACATCAGGTCAGGATGTGGCTCAGACTCACAGGACATGACATCTCTGCATCAAAGGAAAGGCCTGAAGAACTGTCAAAATTGGAAATAAATTTTGCAGGAGGTTTTGGGTCAAAACTGTAGAAAAACCCAAGTGAAGATCATACCTGGGAAAAGGTTTGGAAAGCCAGGTGACAGAGGATGGCTCTGCTTTGAGCAATGTATACATTGCCTTTGCTACACACAAGTTAATGTTAGAAAGGCAGATTAATAAATAAACCTGTTCACTGAAGGGTAACACCAGTCCAGCAGTTTGCAGTGGGAAAGATGAAGGTTTTCCTGCTTGCTCCATGGAGACCAAATCTTATTATCTTCTTTTAGAGAGTGGCAAATGCTGGTTTGAAGTCTAAACAAACTTCTAATGGACATTCATTGGGCTGCTTCTAACAAATCCACAGTAAAAATCTGTACCAAAATCTCTGGGCTCGCTCCAAATTTGTGAGCGTGTCCTAATGGTGCAAGGCAGGAGTGTCCAGGTCCCAGCAGTGGTGGGCCAGTGTCTGTGCCATGGTGGGGGACAGCCGGGAAGATGTGGCATCTCTCCATGCCACATCTCAGGAAAGCAGGTACCCCACGGGGGGACCTCGGAGACAGGAGACAGCACAGGAGAAACCACCTTTTTAGTCAGTGAGCAAGAGGGAGAGATTCATTCTGACATGATGAATTTTAACATTGAATTTTAATCCTTTTTGCAGTTAATACAGATGATCACAAAAAATCCCATAGCTTTCCAGCGCTCTTGTGCCAAGGGACCATAAGTATCTCTATTGAAGACTTGTTGAAAATAGAGCAAGTATCAGGAAAGAAAACAAAACCTAAACACATGTGGTGTGATATTTATTGTTGCAAGATCAGCTTCTTCAATGAACTAACTGCAAATAGCCTGGAAAATTTCTGGTGGGAACAAAAACCTGAAAAAACAGAGCTCCCCAGGTTCTGTTTTGGTTATTATATTAGAGGGAGCCTGTTATTTTACCCAGCAAGCAAATGCCTCATATGTTTGCTCCTTGGTGCTCCCATAATAACTACTGGTAGTGCCGCAGCTGCCCATCATGCCTTACCGGAGTGAACAGGAATACAGCCCGGCCACAACACCCCCTCCCAAATGATGGTGCTCCCAACACACCCCTCGGGGTGTTCCTCCTGCCAGGGGAGCCTTGTCTATGGGGCAGAGACTGTGCTGGTACTTGTCCTCCATCCTCCCTGTCCCTTCCTCATGCTAAATCTGCTGAGTGAGAGGGATGGACCATGCTGGTCATTGCACCAGCTAAAGCCATGAAGAGCTGTCCTGTGGCCAGGGGCTTGCTTCAGGGGTTGGAGCTAGAGTGCAAAGACCTGAGGAAGCAAAAAGCTCGTGCTCTGGATCGCAGGGGAGCAACAAACCCTTGGCTTCAACAGAGAGAAAGTTTGTGACTACGGGGTCTCAATTTGAGGCTGAAGTAAGGTGTGTGATAAGGTTTGTGAGACCATCCCACAGTGACCAGGGGATGCGGACAAGACAGGGAACGAGCAATTTGGCAATTGCAGCTGGCTCCAATTTTTCACATGCTCTGTCCCTTCACAGATGAAAGACTGTCAGGAGAGAAAAGAGTGACAGTCCTACCTGTAGTCTGGGAATAGGATGAGACATGGGATGAGACAGAGTTGGGCTGGTTTATTCTCATACTCGGGGGAGAAGCAATCTGAAAATAAGATCTGAAAGTCACATTTTGTCCAGGCAATTGCACACCTCAACTCCACTTTGTCCTTTGCTCTTGGAAGTCCAGCCAAATACTACAGCAGGACAAATCAGTGCTAGTGGCTTCGATGGATAACAGCAATCTTAAAATAATCCCGTGTTCCTCAAATAAATGTGATAGTTTGGGTAAGACTTGGGTGTTCATATGTGTAAGTATAGATGTGTGTGTGTGTGTATGAATGCGTGTATATATATATAAAACTCCATAAATAATTATTTTATTAGAAGAAACGATTGCCAGGTTTGAAGAGTGCTGTCTGACAGAGGTCAGCAAACTTTCACATACAGCATATGCCCTTTTCTTTCCCAGATCAGAAGCTGAGGGTGCCAGCACAGTAGGAGTCAGAAGAGTCCACTTATCATGCAACTCCAGCATTATCCTCTGGAAGACCTCCTGGGCTCCCACAGAACTCAGGAGAAGCCCGGAGACGGTGCCGTTGGCTCTCAACGCCGTGCTTTGGATGTGAAGGCTCCTGGCGCCTTGCTGGCCTGGCTCGGTGCCATCCAAAATTGATCCACATGGCACCTGCACTGCACACTTCCAACCCTTAGTCTTGAAGATCAGCCAAGGTATTAACCACTGGCTCTGCTGAGAAATGGTGTTAAAAGCCACCAGTCTATCGTAAAGAGGAATTTGATAGCCAATTTTCATTGATTTTCCAGAGAAGTCATGTGCTTATCAGGCCTTTAGCTTTTGGAAAATCTTCTCTTTAATTCCCAGAAGTCCTAAAGTCTTTGCAGCAGGGAAATATCTCCGGCCTCAGAGTCCTCCAGTGTCACTGCTAAACCACAGCAGCATTTGGGGTCAATGCTGCTCAAACACTTCCCTGTCTCCAGCAGCGAGCCGCTTCAAAACACAAGGCTTTTGGCTCATTTTGACAGCTGGTTTATAGAGCCAGCGCCGCTTCCAAGCAAATCTGACAGACTGCCCTGGAATGAACTGTTTCCATGGGGGCAGCCAGGAAACTTTCCAGGAGGCTCCAGTCCTTGAGAGACAGCCTGCAGGGATGGAGGAGGAATTTGCTCACTTCTTGTTGGGAATGTTTGTGTCCCTGGTGGCTGCAGAGCCTTTCTCCTTGGGGAGGGATGCAGCACACATGGTGACCCTCAACCTGCACCTCCCTGGGAGTCTAAGCACCGCTCACGCTGGGGGAGCTCAGAAATGCCACCTCTCACAGACCCAGAAAACCAGCCAGGAAAAGGCGGCAGAGCCCTGTGTCCTGGGGACCCGCAAGGCACAGCCCCGCCTCACCCACAGGGGCTGGTGACTCCTTTGTTCCTGCCCAGCTTGAAGCTCCTGCTGCCTCCTCCGCTTTCAGAGATGCTCATATCTTATCCAAAAAGCAATATGACTAGAGGAATGATCTTTCCTGGGATGAAACGACATAGGTTGGGTCAATTCAAGGAAGCAGCTTGAGTTAAAGCTTAGGACTGAACTCCCTCAATGTAGTTAGCAGGGCCAAGGACAAAAGTCCTCTCCTGTCCCTTCCCTCTCCTCCAGCTAGAATAGCCCATCGCACTAAAGCACCTGAGATGTGTCGGTGCCTGAAGCCACACAGTGCACAGGGAGAGATGGAGCTGCCTTTAACCACTCAGTCAATATGACCACGTGGCCATGGTGAGTGCCTCGGCCTCCCTGCCAAGAGGAACGTCTTCATAAAGCGTGTGCTGCCAGGTCAGAGCAGAATGATGGCAGTTCCTTGCATCCTTCAGCCATTTCATATGTTGTGTGTTTTGTTTGGGGCTATTTAATCGCATGTTCAGGTCCCCCATCTCCTCCTCAGCACCCAGTCCCCATCACTTGTCCTTTCTCCAAGACCTGCCTTAGATCCAAAGCATCTTCTCTGTCACCTCCCCTTCTCCAGAGCCAGGCCCTGCGTGTGCCACTGCACCCCCAGATCCCCAGATGATTTCCTCTTCCTGCAGAGCACCCTTCTGACAATGACCTGACCACTCATTGCCTTCCCTCCTCTAGCTCTTCTGTTGGGCTCTGGGCTCTTGGGCTCTGGCTTGGTGGTTTAGGAAGAACCAGCAGAATGAATGACTGGTAGCTGCAATCGTTGCAGTTGGTGGTGAGGAGCAGCGAGAGAAGTCACACCTCTGCCCCTCCTGCTTCCAAGCCTCTGGTTTGGAAGGAGGGGAGCAGCAGCTGCTCTTCCTCCCGCTCACCTGCATGCTGCAGGTAGGGGCTGGAAATGAAGTAGCTGCTTTGCCCCCCTGCTCTCACCCGCTGGGGGGAAATGACAGCCTTGCCTTTAACCCATGCTTTTTCATTTGAGCGATACCTCACGGAGTGTCCAACAATTGTGCAAATATTTCATTCTCGGAAGCAAAGACAGAAAGGAGCCACAGAGGATGGTTGGGGGATCTGCTCCACGGGCTCAGCAGGCTGCTGGGAAGCAGAGCGTGACTCCAGCCATGCGGACGGGGTGCGGAGGTGCCCAGCTGTCCCCTCCTTTGCACAGGGGCTTCCCTGAAACTCCACTCCTTACGCTGGTTAGTCCGAGGGCAGAACATTTCCCCAGGCCAGGGACACTGCCAGAACCGCCACTCAGTGCCCGAAACCTGCCCCAAATGACATCCTCTGGCCTGCGTTGTTTTCCAAAGGTCTGCAAGACCCGTCTGAGCGAGGGGTGCTTGGATTTAGCCCAGGATGGCTGCTCCTGCTGCGTGGTCCCTGAAGGTGACAGGAATCCTCCCCTCCCCTCAGGTCCGGGAGATGTATGTAAGGAACGAGAAGCCTGAGATAACGGGCTAGTTTTGAAAGTTTTTGAGATAACGGGCTGGTTTTGGAAGGAGAACTGGGGCGAGGCAGCCTGCCTGTGCTCTGGGCTCAAAAACTGCGGT
>NW_010526447.1:0-6515 GCF_000687285.1 Phaethon lepturus
ACAGTGGAAAATCCTACGTCTTCCGTGGGTTTTTGTGTGCCGTAACAGGCGGCCTTTTAGCAGAGCGAGCTGCTCCGCGCTCGCATTTGGAGTCCTGGAGGGATGAATGGGTTCAGACCAGCTCACTAATCTAATTTGTAATGTATCCTTATAACGTATAATTGGCTGTTTAATTTAATTCAAATTAACATAAGAATAGAAAATATCATCTGCAGCGTAGCCCACACGGTGGTAGGAAGGGGCGTTGGGTGTCACTGGTTTGAGGTGACATGAGACCACCCTTCGTGGGGTTGGAGGCGTGTTGATAGGCACACCGTGTGACAGTAAATCACCCTCCTTTCTCACCCCTCCCAGCGTCTATCTGTCTCACCTCCCTTCCTTATCTTTCTAGAGATCTACTTAAAACATATATAGAATAAAAGCAGCTTGCTTTGGAAAATTGTTCATAGCAAGAGGGTGTAAAAGGTGGCAGGCGCCGAGTCTGATTATGTTGATTGGATATTGTCTAATCTGATTTTGATTGTGTACAGCTTTGATTGTAATTTTGATACGTCTGCACAATACCGTAGCTATTCAGAAAGCTTTGTGATTTAAACAGGTCTTTTTTATTTTTTTTTTCCCCCCAGCTGAATAGAGCAGAAGCAGAAATGTGCAGGGGGGCGAGCAGGGTGACGGGGCTTTCGCGCTCTGTGCAAAACCGCCTCACAGCCCTTCGGTGAGCTGCTTTGCAGCAACACAAGGAACTTGTAGTTTTGAAGAGGGCTTTAGGAAACTTTGAGGGGGGTTTTACATAATTTAGTTAAGTACAGCAAAGCCACTTGCTTATATACCTGATACCAAAATAAACCAGTTGGAGGAACAAGTTTGCTGTGCAATGATTTATTTAAATCCCTTTCCGTAAAGCATGGAGCGAAATCCTCTTAAATAACCGGGAAAGAATCGGTGTACCTCGACGAGCGTAGCCCAAACAGAAACCTAACTGCTAGACGTATTAAATGGGATCTGTCTGTCCGCTGCTGTGTACATCCCCTCAGCCCCCTGCCCTTCCCGTATAATACCGCTGCTAGGCTGAGCCTGGCTGGAAAAAGAGCTGGGCTTGGATTTCCCCGCACAAGAACTCGGTACAGAGCTGTCTCAGCCTGGGCTCCGTCCTGTGTTTCTTGTGTATTTCCCCACAGCTGGGGGGATTTCAGGCGCACGCGAAGGGTCGGGTGGGATGTGCAATACCTGCTCCTTCCTCCATCTCACTTTGCCACGGGCCGAGGGGAGCAGAGAGGTGGGGGTCCGGCTCAGCGGGGCATGAGCTGCTTCCAGCCCCGGCTGGGGGGGTGAGGCGGGAGCGACCTCCTGCTCTCACCCACCGCGGGGACGCGCCGCTCCCAAGGCAGTGCCGGAGCAATCCTGCTGGGAGCCCTTCCACCCGTCCGGATACCTCCTTGCTCCCCGCCGGCTCTCCCGCCGGCCTCGGTACTCCAGTCAAACGGGGGGTTTATTTTATTAAGGGTTTTCTCCCTGCAGCCTGAGGAGATGAAGAACACGGGTCCGAGTGTGAGCTCTGGGGCAACGGATTAATAAAGCCTACGGTGCTTAACTGGTTTTGCACACATCTGGGGTTTTGCTCTTAAATCACGTATTAAGTCAAAATCCAACCGTGAAACTAGGTGATCGGAGAAATTTAGCTTAAAATCCATGTGTATAATACTATGGCTAATCAGAATTTCATATGCTATAATAATATGTGAAACTGTAGATCTTTAGAATAAGCTTCTTCTACCAAAGACTCATATTCTTCTTTCATAATTAATAATTCTGGATAGATTCACACTTATGAAGCAAATATGTTTTTGTCTGAAGTGAAAACGATTGCACGGGTGCAATAACATATTCTTTCGCCATATAAATTACATAGAAGTAAACAAGCCGCCAAAAAGCGCGGGGAGTACCGACAGCTCCGCGTGTTCGTGGTCGCTTTGAGGGAGCATTGGTGGGGAGGCGAGAGAGTGTTTGTCCAAATAAAATTTGGATGAGGATATCAGGAAGGACAAACCTCCGTGTGTGGTAGAGTCATGCTGACTTTCTTTAAGGGATTTAAAAAACACGTGATGGCTGTGTTTCCAAATCTCCCTCTCTCTGGTTTTAGCTTCTGTGCTGGAATTCATAAGGAGTCAACGGGAATTTTGTTCCCAAGTGCTAGTTAATTCTACGGAGCTAATTCTCATAAAAACTCTTGCAAATACAAACTGCAGATACTGTAAGAGCTGAGCTGGGTGCCCAGAGAGGGGCTTTGCCTTAAAAATGCAGCAGCGGGTTGGGAAAAGGCCGTGCCCTGTTGTGGCCGTGGGCTCTGGAGCAGCGCTGGGCTGGTGCCTGTCGGGGCGCGGAGGTTTCTGCTGGGGTTCGGGCGAGCTAGAGATGTGCCAGCGGGATGCAGGCTGGGCGGGGAAGCAGCGCGGGTGCCCCGGGCGGGACTGAGGTGTGCGAGGACCCGTGGCGTCCCTGACTCGCTGCCCGGCTCCTACCTGGTTACAGCCTGCTGGGGTCTGGGGCTGCAGATGCTTTTTTGATTAAAAGAAAGCCATTTTCACTGGAACGTGCTTTTGTGTTTCTTACACATAGAATCGCTTTGCTGAAGCAACAAAGCAGTAACGCATCACAAAATGTCTTTCTTACGTTTTAGACGTATAACGGTCAGAATGAGAATAACGAAGACTATGAGATCCCTCCCATAACGCCTCCGAATCTCCCCGACCCTTCCCTCTTGCACTTGGTGGACCACGAAACTGGATATCACTCCCTGTGCCACGGCCTCCCTCCGAACAGCCTGATACCAGCGTACCCCTACCAGAACATGGACCTGCCGGCCATCATGGTCTCCAACATGTTGAGTCAGGATGGGCATCTTCTCTCCAGCCAGCTACCCACGGTCAGTGACTATCCCCTCTTACGATCTTTCGTTAAAGCCACCCTGTACGTCACGTTATGAGTTCTGTTGAACATAGAAGGATGTTCTCGATGAGGTGTTGGCACTGGGGCTTGGGAAGAGCTGGTGACACAGCCCAGCCTTGCTGCACTGCTGCCCACCAAGGTCAGGGTGCAGTGGCAGATGCTGCAGTCACCTGCGTGGCCGTGCTCGTGGTAGCAATTTTTTGTTTCCAGTTTGGTGTCTTCCTCAGCCTTATTAACCGCGCAAGAGCAAGAGGGAAAGGTGATTTTCCTCTGCGTGTGTAATATCCTCACTGAACCGAGCAAAGTGCTTGTGCTCCAAACTCATGTGAAGGTGACCAGCCAAAACCTGTAGCTCATCGCGCCTACACCCTGCGTCCTTTCCCCTGCTGGGAAAAGCCCCCAGCCCATCACCCCTGTGTCCTGCTGCCAGGGTCGAGAATCAGGAGAAGCACGGATGCTCCGTGAAGGGAAAGCTGTCTTATTGATTCCAAGGGGAACAAGATCCCTCTTGCACTTGCAAACTCAAATTGCCTCTTGGCTCATGCCATGGCAAGGGGATAGCTTGCGAAGTTTCAAATGACTCTTCTGTAGGAATAAATAAGACGGGGATAATGAAGTAAAGAGCAGCTCTGGGGAGAAACTTCAGGGCTAATTAGACCTTACGACACTTCTGTATGAGCAGCACCGCGGAAAGGTTGTGACTTGATTTTGACGTAGTATTGAATTAATGCTCTTGCTGTTTAATAATATTTTCCTCTTTAGCAGATTTAGCCCTACGGTTAGTTTTCTACATTGTTTCTCTCTAAGATCATTGATTTTCCTGGATGCCATTGGAAGGTATCAATATCAAACAGAGTTCATTTTACTTAAATGGCGTGCCTGTGTGTCTGGCACTGCGCTAGCTGGGGGACATTCGGTGTTGATTGCTTGAATAGATAATGGTCTGAAAGGTGGTGATATTTAAATATTTAAATGGGATATTATCTCTTAGTCTAGGAAAATCCCAAGGCGTTCTAAAGTCTTGATGTGTCTCCAGGTTTCATTGTTAGTGTGTTTAAGAAAAATATCATGTTCTGCCCGTCAGTGTTGAACACGGGCATATTTCTACGGAATTAAATATTACTTAGGCCTCTGTGTTAGCTTTTAGGTTCTTAGGTGATTGAAACATTAATTTCTGAGGCAAAAAGAGTCGATTTCAGCTGAAATATTTTTCCCTGGTTTAATTTAAAGCACAGCCCCTTTGCCTGACCCCTATTTTCATAACACGATAATTTTATCCTGTGTTGATTGTCTCATTTTTGAGAGGTGATATTGCACTTATAAATCACTTTCTAAAATACCAAAAGAAACAAGAATAGTGGGATTTATTAAGCAGCTTCTGTACGTCTGAAATAATTTATTTTGGAGTAGTCCTTGGGAAATGTTCTCTTTCTTACTTTATGGTACTGTTTTACAAATGCAGCATCGTGACAATAAATCAGGACTGAGCCAGAGGAGATAAGAAGGGGGCTTAGTGGGCTGTAAACGTAGAATAGAGAGATTAAGAGTTGTTTGCCCCTTACCACGAAAATAAAAAATCCAGTGAACCCTGAATTTTCCAGCCGATAGTGAATTGAAACTGTTTAGTTTTGAGCAGAAACCCTTGGAGTTGTAACAGATCTTCAGAGGTCCCAGCAGCAATGGAAGTAAGATCAGGGAGTGAACTGTGTTGCAGTTTTAGGTCAAAATTAAATCCTGCCTTACCCTCTTGTCAAAGCCTTTTTTTGCATGCCGTCAGACGACTTCTGCTGAAGGCTAAGTCCCGGTTTTTTTGGCTGCCCAAGTAGAGCCCTCCCTTACTCCAGCACCAGCGCACGGTGGCAGCCTTTGCCCCATAGCACACATATAACTCCTGTTAGCGGTCGTGGGAGCAGCACGCGTGCATGTGAGAACACGCTACAATCCTGGAGGCAGAGCAGATTTTTAAACTCACGTGGTCAGTACCTCCTGCCCAGGTGCCTGTTGAGCCGTAGCCCGCTCGGTGGTGGCCCCGTGAAGCCAGCACGTGACGGGGCTGGACACACGATGTGCTACAGCCCTGCCCGAAAGGCAGCCGCCTTCGGGCGGGTGTTTGTGGCAGGAAGCCTCCAGATCAAGGAAGGGGCTTGTTTGCTAACGCTTCCAAAAAGAGAGGATTTCTTGCCGCACGGGTCGTGGTGGGAAGCCGGGCTGGGGGCGAGCCTTGCCCCAGGGCTGCGGAGGAGGCGTGCGGAGGGTTTGTCTTTGTTCCAGGACTGACGTTGCTCATGCAAATGCTGGAGCCGGGAGCCTCTCTCCTTGCTGCTGCCCTTTGCCGTAGTTGGTACCATTTTTTGCATACATAGCTGTTTCCTGCCTTGGCTGCCATGTCTTTTGGTTTGAATACGGTGACAAATGACAGACAATTCAAGGTAAAATGTTTAGATGTTGGTTAGGCTTTTCCTCTAAAAATGTCGCGTAAGCCTTGGGGGTTTTTTAAGGCACCTTCATGAAAAAAATCTGGAGTTGCTGAGAAGACATGAGCTAGGACTCGCTGAGAGCAGCGGGGATTGGTATTTGCCTCTACAGCTCAGAAGTGAATAAGGAAAATAGAGGTGCAGGTTGCTGTCCCCTTTGGTGTGTCTCTTGTCCTGGGATGTCCCAAGGTTATCCTGAGGGTGAATTAAGCCTCCCAGTGCCTCTGCAGGGGAAGAGGCTGCTGCTCCCATCATGCCGATGGATGCCGAGTCAGGATGAGTTTAAACCAGCGCAGAAATTCCCGTGGCAGGACGAGAGCTGGAGAGCGAAGGTGGATGCGTGGTGTGGCTCCCGGCTCCAGCCCATCCCTGGGATGTCAGGAGCTGGAGCCCCTCGTTTGAGCAAAGGAGCTGTGCCCTGATGGGGAAAAACCAAAGCCACCGTCCCCTCTGCGTTTCCTCATCCCTTCAGCAGCAGCATCCAGAGCACCCTCCGTGCCACCGGCCTCTTGCACACTTGGCTCAGCCCCATGGACCAGGTCCACGTTTACGTAACATGGTTCTTCACTGCTTTTTCTGTCACTTTATTTCCTTATGAAGATTTTTTTTTCCCCCCACCAGTTCCTAGAAGTCAAGGGAGTTCTCAAACACAGCAGGTGGGGTGCAGGGAGCTGGAGAGGAGAGAAGCAGGAACGGGTGGACAGGAGTAGGCAAAGAGATGGCAGAAGACATGACGGTAGGAAGCCTGATGGAGCGGGCTGCAAGGAGGCTGGGGAGGAGGCAGCGCTGGCTTGTTTGGGGAAGGCACGTTATTTTTTGTGTTGATGACAAGAAACAAACAGAAAATTCTTAATGCAGTGGATTTTATCTTTCCTACTGTCCTCTCTTTTGCTATGGGAAAAGAGGAGGGCAAGAGGAAGAACGGCAGGAGGGAAAGAAAATAGGAGAGATGTGATTGTCATTAGAAATGGCAATATTTAGGAGAAAATCAAAGAGGAGAAAGGATATTTTTCTTGGAAAGGGACTAACTGCCCACTGTGAACGTCCCAGCAGTGCTACAGTGTGGACAAGCAGTTGCTGAGCCCGCGGGGACCC
>NW_010526447.1:6556-9799 GCF_000687285.1 Phaethon lepturus
GTGCTACGGTGTGGACAGGCGGTTGCTGAGCCCGCGGGGACCCGCAGGGAGACATGCTGGGCTGGGGCCACGCCGGGGCTGCGAGCCGGGGCTGGCGGGGATGGGGGGAAAGCAGGGGAGCGGGCAGAGAAACGCCGTCAGTCGCGGCCATCGCCGGCAAGGTGCGGTGCCCGCTGGGTTAAGGAGCTGCTGTGAATAAATGAGATTTCAGAAGGGATTTGGCAGAACATATTTGACAGAAACAAAGGGCGATCAAGGTCAAAGCCCAGGAATCTCCGCTGCAGCGCAAACGTATTTCCATAGATATTAGATAGCGGCTGAGCGGGCCGGGGATGTCTTGGCTCGTCGGGGGGGATGATGGCTGGTACCCGGGGGCTGGGCTGCTGTGCCAGGCTGGGGGGAGTTGGGACCCCCCGGTCAGGGGGTCAGCATTGCCTGGAGCCCACCACCACCGCTCGGACACCCCGCAGCTTCGTGCTCCTCCCAGGTAGGTTGAAGGACGCTGCGACGCTGAGGCATGCTGAAAGATCAGCCACTTTTCCCGTGGTGCCCGTTGTGGGGCTGCAGCTGCCTTGCTCCTTTCCTGCTCCACCGTGTCCAGGTGAAATTAGGGCAGAGCCATGTATTTCTGCGTGGGGGAAGCGTCGTCTTGGACATGCGGTAGCTGTTACGAGCAAACATTGGCTTTGTAGCAGGTATGTGGAGTTTGATTGGAGAAACTGGCAGCTATCCCGGTGTCTGCATCTTCCCGGTGCTTCTCACGGTGACAGATCTTTGTGACTACTCTAAAGGCACTAACATTTCCCTGAGCCTGGTGGGATAACTTTTTTCTCCTTGCAGCAAGCTGGAGCATCAGCTTGAGTGAAAAAGGCTGCAGCCACAGCTTGGAAGTTCTTTGTTTCAGTTTGTTGAGTGAAAACAGATCGTTTGAAAAACACTAAAAATCTCCGGTGACGAAAAGCACATTCATGTTGTAAAAATGTCAAATTTCCAGTTACCTGTAGAACCTGTTTATGAAGAGGAGAGAGAGTAAAGGGTAAATGGGGGGTGAACTGTAATACCAAGGATGAGTGCAGCCCTGAAATTCCTGAAGAGTTGGTTGGTTGGTTGACTTTGCAATCTGAAGAGCTGTTTCCCAACGCTAAGGGCCTTTGCTATGGAACAGAAAGGAAACCAGTAAAACGACTCAGCAGTAACCCGCCTGCCCGTGGAGAGGACAAGTAGCCCTTTCCCAGAGCTGGGGCATGCATGCTCAGGCTGTGGGCATGGCCCAGGGCTCCAAGGAGAAGCGTCTTTCTCTGGTGCCCACCAGAAGACCTCGAGCGAGGTCTTCCTGCAGGCAGGTTGCAACACCAGTGCCCTGGCCAGCTCTCCTGGCTCCGCGGGTCTCTCCCCAGCTTCCATCCTTCCCAAGACCTCTGCTCCCCGTCAAGCACGGCGACGTTTCTTATTTACAGCCTGAGCCGGGGGCAGTGGGAATCGCAGCAGTTTTCACGGGATAGCCCAGGGAACAGCCCTGGGAAGGTGGCCGGCGCACGGGTGGACATGGCGGCACAGAGCCGACGAGCGTCCGGAGTTTTCCAACAAAGGCTGTAAGAAAGACGCCGACTAGACGTTGACACAAAAGCCAAGCGAGAATGCCAGTCTTTTAGCTAAGTCACTGGGAAGACATGGTCCCAGGAGACCATACAACTTTACATGTTGTTGGTATATAATAATATACCAACAATGCATAACTATTTCAATAATTGTAAATCACTGCCCGTTAAAATAAGTTATTTAAAGTGACCCGGCTCCCAATGCAATGTACACGCAGCAGTGCGCCTTAGAGCAAGTTCGTGCTCAAGAAGAACTTTAATAAAGAAAGAAGCAAGCACGAGCAGCGGGCGGGCGACGCTCAGCCAGCTCCGTCGAACCGCAGGCTGGCGGCGTGTCTCCAGTAGCAAAAACTTAGCAGAGTTCCCGTGTTTCAGTCCTGGGTAAGTTTGCACTGGCAGTTTTGTGTTGTGTGCTTTAGGTTTTGACTAATTTGTCTTTCTGCTTATTAATGGTTCAGTATTTAAAAACTAAAGTCCCCAACAAGCGGGCGGGCGACGCTCAGCCAGCTCCGTCGAACCGCAGGCTGGCGGCGTGTCTCCAGTAGCAAAAACTTAGCAGAGTTCCCGTGTTTCAGTCCTGGGTAAGTTTGCACTGGCAGTTTTGTGTTGTGTGCTTTAGGTTTTGACTAATTTGTCTTTCTGCTTATTAATGGTTCAGTATTTAAAAACTAAAGTCCCCAACACGAGCCCTTGGTGGAAAATAGTAATAATACAACCATACATGAAGGGTTCTTTGTATTAAACAGAGGCCTGTTTGCAATTCCCTGCTAGTGTTTTTCTCAGAGGCAATAAATGAAAGAAATATGTCTTTTTAAATTTTATAAAACTCAGAAAAATGGTTTTAAACAGCTTTTCTTCACCTCCTATAATTATTTATTTTCAAACAGTCCTTCAGGGTAATGTTCCGTTTTCTTATTTCACACTCCTTTTTCTCATAAATGAACCATCACTTCAATAAATCATTATGAAAACAGAGACTAACACAAACCCTGAAAGGTTGAAAGATTTATGTAACACATTTATGTTTTCCATTTTCTCATTCTGGTACTCCACTGCTAAAGCTAAGCTAATAAAAGCTGCTATTAATATTTCTTGTTGCCTAGCAACCGCAGAGAGGGAGTAATAGCTTTAGCTAGAAAAATAGATGACCGATAAGGAAAAATTCAATTCTTTTATTATCTCAAGGGAAAATGGGCTTTTACTGGAACATTATGATGTACGAGTGTGAAGTTGAATACAAAGGATATTTTTTCAGTTGTTTTTCTATTTTTAATGAACGTTATTTTACCTTCACAAACTCGTTTAAGGCATTTGCCCCACCTACTTGCGAGCTTAATTTAGCAACACCCACACATGCTTCTGGCTTTAAGTATCTGTTGGCATTTTCATTTGAAAGCCCCCTTCCCTCCGCGCCTCCCCCCGAGCTTTACCGCTCGGTCATAAAATTGCGCTCCAGGTCGGAACCTGGGAGACCAGATTCCCAACCAGGGAGCAAATTGTTCTCGTACGTATTTAAAAGCGTGCTTGCTCAGAGGAAGGGGCACGTACTGATAGTGACTTTCCGAAGTTTCCGCCGCGGCGGCTGAGCGCTCGGGGTCCGGGGAGAGCCGGCACGCCGCTGCTCCGGCGGCAGCGCTGGAGACGC
>NW_010526448.1:0-5013 GCF_000687285.1 Phaethon lepturus
CTGCGTCCTGCCGGCGCGCCGTGCAAGGGAATAAGCAACCTGTGGAGCCCCGCGCGGGGCAGCTCGAGCAGCACAACCCCCGCAGAGAAGCGCGGGCAGCTCTCAGCCCGCAACACCAGGCAAAGTCATTTCTGCCCTAAAACGCCGGCCTGAACCCCGAGGTGCGGGGGCGGTGCTGAGGGCAGGGGCAGCCTTTGGCCCCCGTCCTCAGCCTCCACCTTCAGGCTGGCCCGTGTCAGTGCAGCAGCGCGGCGGGGCAGAATGTACGCGTGGTCCGTAAGGGAACACGGCCACTCCACCCTTTGCAGAGGGGAGCCGAGCCCCCGGCCCTTCCTCCCCGCGTGGCCGAGAGGCGCCCAGTGGCCGCCGGGGCGTCCTGGAACCTAGACGGGACCAGCGAAATGGCTTCAAAGAAGAAACCGTAAGAGACTGGTATTAATGGTTCTTTGGGTACGTAAACATAGCGGCATTTCCCCCTCCTTTTGTTTTTATTCTTATTGTTTCACAAAGATAAGTATCTTTTTCTGCGGGACAAAGTAAAAAAATTACTAGTTCGTTTAAAGCTAAGCCTAGTTACCAACTCTTTCTAAATATCAAACTTTATACAAATAGCCCAGATTTATACCTTTTTGCCCACTGTTTTAAGTGTTGGAGCTTCGTAAGAAAGAAAGAAATACGTGGAATAAGTAAGTATCAGAAAAGGCAGAGGCAAAAAAAAGGAACGCTAAAGCAATATAGATAACGTAGGGGGAAAAACCAAAAAGCACTCGGCAATATTCATATTCCGTGGAAAAAAATTAAATGGAAATAAGTCTAAAACGTTAACTAAAGGAGACATTTTGGTTCTTAAGAGTTGCCAGAAACTTCATAAGAACATTGGAGAAATGTAAAAATAAGAACAAGACAGGGGCGCGAAACGGCGCAGGTACTTCCCACGGATGAGGTTTACGCAAATCCCGCAAAGTCTTGCTGGAGCAGCAAGAATTCAAAGCTAAGAAGTATAAAAAAGGAATAAAATTGGAAACCATGCTATCAACATCCCTCAGCTGCCTGCTGAGATAAGTAGTTGCCTGGAGCAGGGCGGACAGTGTGTGAAGAGGCGCGGCTGCCGGTGCAAAAAATCCCCTGCTGCGCCATGGCATGGCTGCGCCGGAAGCGTGGAGAGGAGCCCTTGGCGACAACGATTCACCCTATCAGGTAAAAGGGGGGATCCGAGGAGTAAGGAATGGGGACAAAAGCATTTAGAGAATTTCACTGCAGGGAAATTAAACCAAGGCAAAAGGGATCAGTCTGGAACCAAATGCAGTTGCTGAGACAATGAAGCAACTGACTGATATGATGGAAAGAAATGCAGGGAGAGAAGGATGTGAAACAGAAATGTGAAAAATCTCCCCGAGTAGAAGAAAGGACAGCTTTCTAATTTCTTATTGCCTTTTATTTGTTGGGTTTTTATCTTCTGTTCAATGTAAGTAGAGTTTCCATCAGTCAGGGCAGAGATATACTGCGCACTCATACACCCCCCAGGACTTTTGTGGAGGTCCCAGGCGAGGGCGTGGACTTTCTGTGGTACCCAGCGAGGTGAGGAGGCCACCAGCTGCTGCGCCCATCATGCGCTTCGGCACACGGCTCCCAGGCTCCCATACCTACAGGAGCTAAGCAATATCTGCTGCATTTACTCTGCAGCTGTCGGTCTTCAGCAGAGAAACCAAACTTGCACTGAACCGGCAGCAAAGGAGGTCTCCCTTGCGTGGGGCAGGGCGCGGAAGGCTGTGGAGCTGGGCAGTGTGCATGGAGGGCAGCTGGGTGTGTCTGCCTGCCTTCCTGTGCACGCACAATTGCAGTGTAACTTGTTTTTTATTTCCCCTCCTAGGACAAGTGATACTAGGATATCGGGAACTGCTGGCACAGGAGTTTTTGTGCATGCTGATTCAGAGTGGGGAGATCCGGCAGCCTTTAACGCAGGCACAGTTAGAGGTGGGCAGTGCCCTGCAGAACAGTGGGGCCCTGAGGTCGGGACTCCCCGGGTCGTTTTGCCGGTCTGGGCAGCAAGCACTGCCGGAGACTCACCTGCCAGAAAGCCTGTGCAGGATCAAATCACCCCACACTTTGAGGGAAGCTGTGCTAAGATTGAATTTTGACATGGACAAGGACCAGAATTTATATTTTCCTCAAAATAGTCAGTTGCTCTTGGGCGGGCTGGGGGGACGTTTGCTCCTGGCCAGCCTCACACCTTCTCGCCCCGAGCTCTGAGGTCTCCCTCTTGGCGTGCTTTGCCCCAATGCAGTGGTGAGCTGAGATTTCATGCAGGTGGCTGGGGACGTCCAAAGGGAGGGGGCTCTTGGCCAAGGCTGGGGAAGGTCATCTGCTGTCAGCCCCCTTCCCCATCCTTGCCCTGTGTTGGAAAGTTATTCTCGGGAGCCAGCCCCAGCCAAAAGGGGAACCCACATGGGTCCTGTTCACTCCAGAATTTTTTTAGCCTTGCTATATGCACCCTGTTTAACTAGTGATATGTTTCCAAAGAATCAGCTCATCCCAGAGAGTGCCTTCACCAGCTAGTGCCCGCTTATGGCCAGGGCAGGATTTGTTGTGATGGCAGTACACAATTTGTTAAATTTTTTGTGTAAAAGTGAGGTTAAGTAACCAACTGAATGTAGCTCTCAAAATCTTGTACAGCAATTTAAAAACATGGGACTCAAAAGAGAAGTTGAAAACCTTGACCGGGCAGCTCTTTAAAGGTAATTACTAAAAACTCAAAGGGTCAATTTGATCTAGTCTGGTCTAGAATCCTGTAAATTCTGTAACACCTCAGACAACTTCTGAGCACAAGGCTTTATTGTAACCTTAATTTATAAAGCAATATCCCCTTTGCCCGATTTTTTACCTGTTACAGGTAAGGCAGAACCAGGTTTGGAAAAACAATGCCAGGAGATGTCTCACAATGAAAATTTGCTACTCAGATCCCCAGGCCCAATCCTCCCCACACAAAGAGATGAGACTTGGAAGATTCAGCTCTCCATATATTAGAGATGTCTAGATTATAATCTGTGGTCACTGTTCTTCCAGAATGGAGCTCTTTAAGAAAACATTGTGGGTAAATTCCCCTCGCCCATTGCTTTTGTCACTGACCACCTACTCTTACTTTGATCAGTAAGCATAAGGAAGACTAATTCTTAAACGGAAGGGAAATTCATATGTATTAATGGACTGAGATTAACTATACAAAATTTAACAGATGCCTCTCAGTGACAGAGTTTTATTGCTGCTGAGAGTTAAACACTAAGTTTGTGATATTAGCAGAAAACAGCAGTAGGTGTTTCAGATGCCAGATGTCTATTTCAAAGCTGTTATTCATTATGATTATGATTAAGAATCAGGGATCTTCTCCTTCTTTCCTTGTGATTACTCATTACAAAATATGGGATTAAATATTTTTTTCTTCATAAAATATTGGGATTTTTCATTTTATCTAAATTATCAGTAGAAATGACTTTTCCTCAAAACTTCTAAGCATGAAAAACATTGTATCTGGTATTCAACAGCTGAAATTCAGAAGTCAAGTAAAATAAAAAGGAAGCTCTAAATTATTGAAAAACAAAAGCATCTTTCATTTGCATAAGTATTGCTGCAATCAGGATTATTATCTGAATGTTGTGATTTAACTCCAGCCCGCAACAACCACACAGCCGTTTGCTCACTCCCCCATGGTGGGATGGAGGAGAGAATTGGAAGAGTAAAAGTGAGAAAACTCATGAGTTAAGATAAAGACAGTTTAATAGGTAAAGAAAAAGCCACACGCACAAGCAAAGCAAAGCAAGGAATTCATTCACCACTTCCTATCGGCAGGCAGGTGTTCAGCCATCTTCAGGAAAGCAGGGCTCCATCACACATAATGGTTACCTGGGAAGACAAACGCCATAACTCCAAGCGCCCCCCCCCTTCCTTCTTCCCCCAGCTTTATATGTTGAGCATGACGTCATATGGTATGGAATATCCCTTTGGTCAGTTGAGGTCAGCTGTCCGAGCTGCGTGCCCTCCCAACTTCTTGAGCACCCCCAGCCTAATTGCTGGTGGGGTGGTGTGAGAAGCAGAAAAGGCCTTGACTCTGTGTAAGCACTGGTCAGCAGTAACTAAAACATCCCTGTGTTATCAACACTGTTTTGGTCACAAATCCAAAACATAGCCCCATACTAGGTACTATGAGGATAATTATCCCAGCCCAAACCAGCACACTGAACTCTTCTTCCTGCATGGATATGGGTACAATAATATTCCTTTGTGATTTCATGTTTAACAGTTGTTAAGTACAATGGTTAGATGTTCAGTTACTTCTACTGAACTGTATCAAAGGGTCTATTGTATAACATTGCCGGTTAGAAAATAGGCAATTCATAAAACAGAATTAGAAGTCCATTCTCTGAGTTATAGGCTTTTGAAAGAGTAAGATCAAAATGGCTGGAAGTAACTTGTAGTACTATTTCTTTTCCTGCTCTGTTCAGAACACTAGAGGTAAATCTTAGATACTAAATGTTATGATGCTATTATAGGGCTTGGACCAACCTCCCTCCCCCATTCTTAGATCTAGTTTTGACCATTCCAAAGTTTTCCAGATATTTATAAGCTTCTCATAAAATGAGCTTGTATTAGATTTATGTGACAAGGTTTTGGCAGTGGGGGGGGCTGCAGGGGTGGCTTCTATGAGAAGCTGCTAGAAGCTTCCCCTATGTGCGATAGAGCCAATGCCAGCCGGCTCCAAGACGGACCTGCCGCTGGCCAAGGCTGAGCCAATCAGCCATGGTGGTAAAGCCTCTGTGATAACATATTTAAGAACGGGAAAAAGAAAACTGCACAACTGCAGCCAAAGAGAGGAGTGAGAATATGTGAGAGAAACAACTCTGCAGACACCAAGGTCAGTGAAGAAGGAGGGGGAGGAGGTGCTCCAGGCGCCAGAGCAGAGATTCCCCTGCAGCCCCTGGTAAAGACTGTGATGAGGCAGGCTGTCCCCCTGCAGCCCAT
>NW_010526449.1:0-5840 GCF_000687285.1 Phaethon lepturus
CAGCAGAGTGGATTTCTGCTTGAGTGGTTATTATACCGTCGATTTGAAGAGACAGATGACGGCAGTGGCAGAGGAGGCAATAATTGAAAGCGCCATGAAACATTAATGAATGCCCAGGGACTGGATCAGGAGTTGTTAACGCTCACTTCGCTCTCTCTGTCTCGCTCTCTTTTTAAAGTCAAAATTGTTCCACTGCCCTCTAGGCGAAGGATTTTTTTTTTTTTTTTCTCCCTGATTTAAAGGTGTAGGAACCCACCAAAGGAGCCCTGGCTTGGTGGCTAATCACATCTGCTCTCCGGCGGCTCTTCCACGAGGGGTAGCACGAAGCGGGCGATTACGGAGAGTGAACTGCAGCGTTCGCCTCCGTAATCAACAGGGTCGGCCAGCCCACGCAGCGGGGAGCTACTGGGAGAGGTGCAGGGGGTAGGGGAGCTGAGGTGGGGCGAGGGCTGGCGGGGTCTGCCAGCACCATCCCCGCTGCATGCACATCGGTGGAAAGCATCACGCCTGGAGGAGAGGAGCCAGCCCCCCGATCGAGGGGCTCAGCCTGCTCGTGGATAAATAACCACCCCACCAAGCAGGCAGCGTAGTCGTGATGCTGCCCGTGGCCCCTCGCGGCTCCGAGGAGCAGGGAAAACAGCCCAGAGAGCATCCCCCGCCAGGACGCCCTCCTCACGGGCCCCGCTGATGCTCTCTGCGCTCTTCGCCACTTAGCGGGGCCTTAGGGGTTGAGCAACAAAGAGCTTTTAGCAGAGCTGTCGGCAGCACCAGGGAGGTCTCTGACCTGCAGGTACCAGGCTGTCGCTCAAACAGGGCTTAGCCAGAGGCTGGGGGATCCCCTGGCTTTGCACCGAGGGATCTGACAGCGTTCAGTGTTTGCTGCTTTGGCCCTAAAAGGAAATTAAAAGCCCTCGCCTCAAGGAAGGGTAAAGTGGAGGTGAAGCAGTAAGTTCCTCTTCCCGCCTGCTTTTCTCCCTGGAGACAAGCAGAGGGACAACACAGTGGGGTCCTTCTGTCCCCGGCACAAGCAGGGCACAAGGATAGGCTTTAAGAGGGGCTGAGACTTATTCCAGGGCACGGAATCACAAGAATCGGTGCCTGGGGACAGCGGGGCTTGGGCGATGGCTTCTGGTCCCTGAGGAGTGCCTTTCCCAGCCCCTCCTGCCCCAGGCATGGTCAGGGCCCCGAAAAGCTCCACAGCTCCTAGAAGATGCCAACACTCGGTGGAGCAGGGAGCGGCGATGCCCACCTGACACGGTGTCAGGGAGGTGGGCAGCCCAGGCTGCGCCCGCAGGGACACGAGGTAGCCCCATGTCCGTGGGATGTGGCGCAGGCTGCACTGTTCTCCACGAGACGCACGTGACCCCCGGGGTTAATCCAGGCTGTGCACCGGAGGAACTGATGCCTGGGGCACCAGGGTGGAGGAGAGCAGGATGGACGCTGGCCTTGACGGGGCAGCTCACCCTGTTTCACTTGGTTGTAGCTTGGGACAACAGGGAGCTGCAGTGGCTGGCCGTGGCTGGTCGCAGCCACCTGAGCACTCCAGACATGGCAAGAAACCCCGAGATGTCTCAAGACGCCACGGCATGCAGCTTGTCTCCTGCAGCACCTCGTCCCTGCAGGGACGGCGCTGGCTGCTGCGGGGCCAGTGTTCGCCTGCACAGCGCAGGGCAGGAGTAAACGCAGCGATAACGATGGTAACCGTTCCTAATGAGACGAGGAGACCAGGAGCTTAACCATCACCCAGGTGAGGTCTTCGAGGCTATGTGGTGACAGCAATCAGCAGTGACAGCGTTCAGGAGCCCTGCTGCAAATTGGCACTGTCATTTCTCCTCTCTGTCACCGCAGACCGAGCCGGTGCAGCCCTGATTCATGTGGGGAAGCTGCTCACATCCCGGCTGGGTCCCCGTCTCTGGGGTCACACCGGTGTCTCATGGCTTTCTCACGCTGTTCGTTCCCATGCGCCGGGCTGGAACAATTTAGGTTGGGAAGTACCACTTTCTTATCCCTCAGTCCCACCCAAGGCATCTCTGCCATGGGAATAGATGGTGGAGGGATGGCCTCAGGTCTTGGGCTGGGCTCCCTGTGACCAGGGGAGTAGCGTGCCAGCCCAGAGCAACGCCAGAGCCCTCTGACCGCAGCTTACACTGCCTCTTCTCAGCCGCTGCCAGCAATAAAACCTTAAATATGAAATCGAAGAAGAGCAACTAAATTTTGCCTGTGAAGCCAGCAGGTTGCACACCCTCTTTGCTAGGACTGGGAGGCCAAGTTGCTCAAGGGTCTCAGAGGAGCCACCAGTTTCTTGGGCTCTTCCCAGGCTGTAGTGCTGGGTTGAGGGAGGAGCGGCGGGGGGAGGAGAAGGAGCTGTGCTCAAAGAGCAACAACAGGGGCACAGAGGGATGTGAACAAGCATGCTCCTACCTCAAGCAAAAAATAGGATGAAGAATTGCAACATCATTGAGAATTTCCTTCCCCTTTGAGCGCTGCAGAGGCAGGGCAGCTCCAGAGGTGTTAGTAGATGTATTTGCTGCACCATGATGGAAAGCATCAAACCACATATCTGAGGGGCTTAGGGCAGATTGTGCCTGTATCAAGGCAGGTGAGGAGGTCCTAACGGTGAATGTCACCTTCTCCAGGAGCATTGTCCCCAGGAGGTGGTGGGATACTCTGCAGTTCCGTTGGTTGCACAAGTGCTCGTGCCCCAGCGGGACTGCGGTGCAATGGGGAGCACGTGCCGTGCGGTGCGGTTCCTTCCAGACACGTGGCCGTGGGGCATGCCGCCTGCCTGGCCGAGCATGACCGGGGGCATCCAGGGAAGATGCCCTCTGCCCGAACGCCCTGCAGCCTGGCTACCTGTGCGGGGTCCCTGCCAGCGCGAGGAGCAGGGTGAGGTGGGGTGATGGCTGGCTCTTTGCCAAGGGAGCATGTCTCATGTCTCCAGCTCCCCACCTGTATCATCCCTGGCATCTTTTACCTCCTTGTTCTCCCCTCTGTCCCGTTGGTCCCTGATGTCTCAGCTCTGGTGCAGTTTCACCCCCACCAACCTCCTCTACAGCCTGGCTTTCAGCCTGGCTTTCCAGGCTGCAGCGTCAGCCCGCTCCTGCCTTATTCCACCCATCCCATTCTGAGGGGCGACCATCTCTAGAGCATCTCTAACCCCTCTGGTGGTGGTGTCACCCTGCCCTTCCCCTGCCACACAGAGGGATGGGAGAAGGGGGAAGACCCCTCCTTGCTGATCCAGGCACCCATCCAGGAGTGCAGCAGCCCTGTTCACATCCCACACCCCCTTCCCCAGCAGCCACGGCTGTTGCTTCCCTGGGAGAGAATTGCCAGGGAGGTGCCGAGTGTATTTTTAGCTTTGCTGTTCATGTCTGATAAGTGTTTTGACCTTTTTGAGCAGAGCTAATCGTGCCGTCTGCTCCTCACTCCATCTCGGCTCGTGCTCTGCCTGCCGGGGAGCCGAGGGAGGAGTTGCCGGCTCCCCACGCCACCCTGACCGTGGTGGGAGAGGGCTCTTTTCCTGGGAGTCCCAGGTCTGCGCTACATGTGTGCCCGCACCCCGGCAGCATGCACCACTTGTCTTGCAGCCACATATGTATATATGTGCTCTGGGAGCAGATGCGAGCTGAAGTCCTAAAGGGACGGGATGAGAGCACCTCTCCCGTGGCACAGACGAAGTGCTGAGTGGGGAATTGCAAGGGGCGGTTAGTACGGTCAGGAGGCTGGGCTGTCCCTGGGCTGGAGCTACCTGACCATGTTACCTGTGCCGGCTTTTCTGCCTTGCTCAAAACTGGCATCACTTTCAAGGAGCAAAGCGTGTCTCCACCACCATGGGGGTCCCGGCGCCGTGCCCCCAGGACAGCCAGCCTGGGCAGGAGTGGCACGGCCCTTGGGAAGGAGCTGGCATGTCCTGGTGTGGACACCACAGCTCGTACCCAGGCAGTGACCAGAGCTGCGACGTGGCTGCAAAGCACCCAGAGACAACGTCAACGACCTGGAAACTGCTATCAAAACTGTCTGTGTCGGAAAATGGGGATTTGGGCCAAACTCATTGCCTGTGAGAAGTGTCTCTTTGCCAAGGGCACGGCTGAATGGAGGGGAAGTTGCAAAAAATAAATGAATAGCTTCACCTCGGTTTCACCTGAGTGTGCAGGGAGTGCTGGGAGAGGCAGGGAGGTGCCGAGCTGAAATGCCCTGACACTGCAATGGGATGCCCAGGTTCAGGTACCTGACCATGGGGTCACTGGGAGGAAGGTGAGACCTTGGCCATGTGCAGATCACTGCATGGGGAGTGGGAAACGTCTTCTTAGGTCTTCTTCGTCCTCCTGGTCCTCAGCCTCTCCTGCAGCCAGTGCCCCAGTGCAATTTTTTTATGCTAAGATCTTGGCATATCTTCCCGTGCCGTGAACCTTGATGCATGCCCCCCACACCTCCCGTGTTCCCATCTAGCCCCCTCTGTCAGAAAAAAGACTGCACATGCTGAGCTCAGCACCCTTCCTACATGGCGCTGGGTCCCAGGGACCATGTGAGCTCCCTCCTCGGGTGCCCAGGGACAGGGTCCTTCCCCGGGATGGTAGCGTGCCTGCACCGGGGAGATGCTCTGCGGTGCTGGAGGGAGCGCTGGAGGCAGAGAGGGCAGGGACTGGCCTGGCAGCTCCCTGCAGTCCGGGATGCCTGCCGGGCGTGGGAAAGAGCTGGTGGGATTTGGAGACCCACAACGATGCCCTGGGTGCTGGCTGATCCCTGCTCGGGGCCCTGCTCGCCCATCCCGCCTCCAGCCTCCGTCCCTGCTGACAGAGCCTTGCAGAGAGGGGATGCAGGGACGGGACTCTGTGGTGAGGGCAGGGTGGCACTTAACTCCCACCCGGGACCGATCCATGAAAATCCCACGGTGACGACCGGGAGCTGCCCCCTCATCTGCTGCCCCCCGCTCCCTACCGCTTCTGCAGACAGCCTGAGGGTCACACAGAAAAGCTGCTGGTACCTCCTGGCCTTGCACCAGCCTCTGTCAGGGCGGGTTTGGCACGGGGAGGCTTTCTGAGCCTGCGATTTTTTTTGAGCTGCTCTCACGCCTGGGCCCCTCGTTTGGACAGGCAGACCTCAGGGCTGTGCACACGCGGGCAGACGCCCTGTTCGAGCATCCCCCTCCAGTGCGTGGGGTCAGGAATCGCCTTCTGGAGAAACCGCTCTGGCACGTCTTTCAAGACGGTGCATTGGAGAAGGCGGGGTGAGGTGGGCTCCTGGCTTCCCTGGGACCAGCCCTGGGAGCCGGCAGGCGGGTTGCTCTGGATACTTAATCTTGCTGCCTGGGAAATTAGGCAGAAAATGCTCCGATTGAGTGTGAAGGCCTCCGCTGTAATTTGGAGCGAGCAGATGACATGCACTCATCGTCGGAGGGAGATGAAAGCTTTTAGAGCTGGTGAGCACTAGCAAAATCTGTGAAAATCTCTTTTTTGTCAGGAGTGGTAGATACACAGGCAGATGAAAGACAGAAGATAAAATTAGCCCGAATGCAAGAGAGAGAGAGGGAGAAATGGGGGGGGAATATTTCTCAGAAGACTCTTGGCAGAGAAGGTTTCTAACACTGGTGACTCAAAGGCAATGGGGAGTACATATATAGAGAGAGATCTCTGTATCCGTGTGTGTACGTGCATGGGAATATACGTGCGTGTGGCTATATTTGGCTGTGCTCCCACGGCACCCTCAGCACCTGGGGCTGATCCTTTCGAAAGCGTGAGACGAGGCTGCACTCCTCTTCGCCACGGCAGGCAGGGACCCCTCGCCCTGCTGCCCGCGCCCGCGCCGCGGCCCCCGCAGAATGAGCCCCGTCGTGGGCAGCG
>NW_010526450.1:0-246 GCF_000687285.1 Phaethon lepturus
GCAGCCTCAGCGGTCGATGTCGGTGCTGGACAGCTGAAGGTGGCTGTCCCAGCTCTCCTCAAGTTTTCACAAGAGAATGGCCCAGGGTCTCAGGGGCAGCTCAGCCCTGGAGATCCTCCCCACCCTGGACCCAGAGGTGCCTGGGCTCCTGCAAGGGGTGGACGCTGGGCAATGCCCTCCTGGGCTCACCAGCCCTTACTTTGGCTCCGTGAGGACATCGATGACACACTTCCTCTGATGTCCCAC
>NW_010526450.1:441-672 GCF_000687285.1 Phaethon lepturus
CTGCCAGGGTGGCTTTGGCCCAGCACCCCTGGGCTAGCAGTGCTTGCAGGAATGGGAGACCCTGGTCCATCCCCGGCACCCCACTACCTTTGCGGCCGACACCGTTGGTGACCCAGTCATTGGCGTTGAGGTGAGCTGGCTTCGATGTCTGCACCACCAGGTGCTGCATGTCTCGCCAGGTCAGGTTCTTGCTGCAGGGAGACACGGGGCTCAGGCACTGGCGTCAGGCTC
>NW_010526451.1:0-426 GCF_000687285.1 Phaethon lepturus
AGGTGCGGGTGAAGCCCCCCGGGCACCGAGCACCCGTGCTGGGCCAGGGGAGCCCTTAGGTGCATGGGGGCGGCCCCGGGGTGTCCCACGGCGCAGCCCCCCAGCTCCAAGGGGTGAAGGAGAGAAACCCCCAGGCACCCAGCTGGGGCTTCGCTCGGGGCTTGGCCATGGGGCAGCCAGCGCTTGTAGAGAGCGATGAGGTCTCCCCTCAGCTGCCTCCTCTCCAGACTGAACACCCCCAGTTCCCTCAGCCACTTCTCATAACACTTGTTCTCCAGACCCCTCACCAGCTTTGTTACCCTTCTCTGGACACGCTCCAGCACCTCAACGTCCTTCTTGTCGTGAGGGACCGAACACTGAACACAGGATTCGAGATGCGGCCTCACCAGTGCCAAGTACAGAGGTACGATCAGTGCCCTACTCCTC
>NW_010526452.1:0-2874 GCF_000687285.1 Phaethon lepturus
TGCCTACACGCAGGACCGCGTGCTTGATGTCACTGAGCTGCTCTGCTCTTTTTCTGACCGCGTTCCTGTTTGTCAGTCTCGTTGTAAGGGGCACTGTGATCTGCGCCACCCCTGCAGCCTTCCCCAGCCAGCAGCATCATTACCCAGAGCAGGCGCACAAGGTCCTTACCCGGCAAGCGTGAGGGCTGGAGCCGGGGGAGCGCAGAGGTGCTCCCCTCCCGCGGTGGGGCCCTGCCAAGTGCCCTCGCAGCAGCTGTCACCGCCTGCAGCCCGTTCACCTAAACCAGCGTCCTGGTTTCGGCTGGGATAGACGTAATGTTCTGCCTGAGAGCTGGTACAGCGCTGCGGTTTGGATTTGCGATGAAAGTAATGTTGAGAACACACCGATGTTTTGGGTTGTTGCTGAGCAGTCAAGGACTGACAGCGAGCGGGTGGGGGGTGCACGGGAAGCTGAGGGGACACAGCCAGGACAGCTGACCCAGGCTGGCCAAAGGGCTACTCCATACCATATGACATCATGCTCAGTATAGAAACCGGGGGGGCTGGCAGGGGAGGCGCCGCGGCTCGGGAACTAACGGGGCATCAGTCAGTGGGTGGTGAGCAACTGTGCTGTGCATCACTTGTTTTGTGTATTATTTTGTCATTATTATTAGAATAATCATTATTATTCTTTCCTTTTTTCCTGTCCTATTAAGCTGTCTTTATTTCAACCCATGGGTTCTACCTGGGTTTTTTTCTGATTCTCTCTCCCATCCCGCTGCAGGGGGTGTGAGCGAATGGCTGTGTGGTTGTTTTAGCTATCTGCCGGGTTAAAACATGACACACAGGCATGGGCTTGCACAGGAGGAGCAGGCATCAGAGGCCTAGAAAATCAAGATCTGTGGCATCTCCCTCTTCCCTCTGCAAGTTAATGTAGAGCTAGGAAGCCCAGTCATGGTGTCTGGGCCATGAAAACAGCAAGGAGCCTGAGAGCGACCGAGCAGCGGTGACCTGGCAGGGAAGGGGCCATCAGAGTGCACTGCGGGCTAGCGAGGTCTGCCCAAAGCTCAGCAGCGTGGCATGGAGGGGGCTGCGCAAAGCAAGGAGAGCCCAGAGCACTTAAAGCCTCAGCCCCCAAAGAGGGGTCTCATAACAAGACTCGCACTCAGCAATAAAAACTGTGTGCCGGGCGCAGGACAGACAACGACGCTGCGGGAAAGCCAGCTCGGCACCACCAGGCTGGTTATTCATGTACAGGGAGCAACGGCTGGGGCTTGCTGGGCAGAGGCCACGCTCGTGCTTCCCCTTTGCCTCATGGCCTGCACAGCCCGTGCCGAGTTTTGCTGCCGGGGAGCGCTGAGCTCGAGCCTGGCCCTGGAGAAGGCTGTTGGGGCAGACTGGAGCGGCCAGCCACAGCAGGGGCGGTGCTGGGAGCAGTGCCCGGGGACGCGGCATGGTTAGAGGGGGAGATGTCCAGGAAGACCGTCCGAGAAGGAGGTCACGCGAGGTTGGGCGTACACGGGTGTGTTTCCTGTGATTCTTCCCCTTCCTTCTTGTTTCTGGGAGCACCTGGCTATTTTTTCCATGGTTTTCTTCGACTTTCAAGTTGAGCTAAGTGGCCTCTAATTCTTCACTTCCTTTTTTTCCTCCTATCAAAGACAGGCACTGTGTCACTCCTTTTTCCTGATCTCTGAAACCTCATCCATCCTCCACCAATTCTCAATATTACCCTCACTTATCATCAGTCCAGCCAAACTGATCACATTTTCCCTTACCTAGTAGGAGCGTACACCTGTCACTCACGTTAGTGGTGTTAATCACGCGATCGCAGCCACCCTCCTCAGTGCAGGCTGAGGGGAAGAATCCACTGATCACTTGAGAGCTGTCACCTTCTGCTGACCGCCTCAGGCTCAGCAGGACGGTGGGCCACATGGGCTGCTCGTGCTTTGGCTTCCCTGATTTTTTGTTATTTTTTTCTGTTCCTCCTAGTTTTTTCACCTAGTTTCTACTTTTATGCCCTTCCTTCTGAAGTTTCAGGTCATTATCTGAACTATGAGCCTTCCCTTCCCCCAGTGCTGGGATGGTTTCTGTTGCACCTTATTGCTTCATTAAAGCCCTGCCAGGTTTTCTGAATGCATTTTGTTGGACGTGATCGCCAGCTCCCTGAATTCCCTAGATTTTCTCTGAAAGGCACTCTGAAGTTGCTCTCCACTTCAACACCCTCGAGCGCTTCCTCTCTTTTACGTGGAGTAAGGTCTGGGAGAGCCTCCCCTGGGGTTTCCTGTGCTCCCCGGCCCAAAGCCCACACAGGCAGCCGTGCCCTGGTGCAGGGAGCCCCGGAGGACACCTGGCTGTGGGGGACGTGCCGGAGGCTCATTCCGGGAGGGGGCCAGGACAGTCCTGACCCTGGGGCAAGCCGGTTTTATCCCTCTCGTTCCTCTCATTTCCCACCAGGTCCCCAGGCGACCTGCCTCCTGGAGGTCCGAGCCAGTGCATACCCCGCGTACGCCCAGCAACATCTTCCTCTTCTGTGTTTGCTCTTTCTTGGCAAGCTGCACCCCTAGTTCACAGGCCAGCCCTCAGGGTGTGTCATGCCAGTCCGAGCACCAGTTTAGACGTCTACAAAGACCTCCCATTGCATGCGTGCGTTCCCCGCGGCACTCGCATAACTGCGGTACATGGGGCAAGGACCACGCCGTCCCGGGGGCGGTGGCCCCGGACACCCTGGGGGCTCTGGTTGTGGGCTGTGGCTCATCTCCTCCCTGGCCTCGGGACAGTGTGAGACGTGTCCTCCGGCGGGCCTGGGAGCCCAGACCTCCCCCATGGGGTGCGGACAGCGCGGCAGGGTGGAGCCGGCCACGGCAGGAGCCAGCTCCTTCCCCGAGCTGCAGCTCC
>NW_010526453.1:0-4429 GCF_000687285.1 Phaethon lepturus
CACTAGGATATGTCAGGATAGATTTTGCCCTCAATTACACTTGTCTAACCCCAACTGTTTGCTGTCTCTGTAAACTGTCTTCATGGCTGATTCTAGTAGTATCACAGGAAATAAGTTGGAGGCTGTTAACATTATTGCCTTTAGCAGAGTGAAGTGGCAACAGTTTTCACTGAAGAGAAAGGCACACACAAGGAGATTTGAGGTCTGTACATCAGAGGAATTTAGTTCTTTGGCCTGACCGTGCACAACAAATTTATCCCTAGCATAACTTCAGGGACATTACCACCAGAGGCTGAGACACGGAGTTGATTGTGTTCTAATAACTAATTTAGATAAGCGTCTAAAAATGCACATCAGTTAAATGTCTGACAGAGCCATTTTGGAGGCTACACTTAAGCTGTCCTCGATAGCGACTGATTCCATCTCTCCTATTTTCTCTGCTAATTACAATTTCATGTTCCTTGGTCTCTGGATGTATGCATTAAAAACTGTACGAGCTGCCACAACTGCGGGCTTGCCTTCAGCTCTCCCTCTCTTTCTCTCCCTCTTTGCTCTTCTACTAACCTCACGGTGATCACGTCACTGCACAAGCATTAGAAGTATTTACTCGCAACATTTTGATGTTGTATTTTGTCCTTAAACAAAAATGAGCATGTTTGGGGGGAATTTCCTCCTCTGTTGTATAACTAACATCTGTGTACCCCCCGAAATTCACACAAGTGGAACTGCAGAAGCAGGTGATTATTCACAGCCAGTTATAGCAGGCATACCCACATCTTCATACCACGCACAAAGGATCAAATTATAAGTTTGCTTCTTTACCGGAGGATTGTTGCAGGAATAGCCCTTGAAGGTGCTGCTTTTTTTTTTTTTCCCCAAAGATGCAGCCCTCCCTGTGGACTATAATAAACAAAGCCACAGAGCTTGTCCTGTAATCTTCCACCAGCTAACGTAGTACAAGGTTTAGTTAACACAAGGAAGATGAAGGAAGATCCGAAAGCTGCAGAGAGAGATCATTGCTCCTCTGTCTGTGACTGCAGATTTTCATGGTTCACATTCCGGTAGAGAGAGATTGATGGTGAAATGGCTGGGCATGTTCTACATGTAAAATATTTTATGTACATATAGATTGTCTATACGAGATACTAGCAGGTCTCTAACAAGGCAGTTTCTGACATCAATGTTTCATGCGTCTATCCCCAAGTGTTCCTGGGAGGTATAAAATTGCTGATGCAGAGAAAGACTAATTGGCCAAATCCACAAAGAGACTTAAATTCCAGCATGCCACATAAGGTATCTACACACAAAACGTTAATCCTCAAAATCCCGTTCCTTAACCCCTGGATATTTCTAAAGATCTGATGCAGCAACATTTTTGCTATGTAAGTATTCCGGATCTGAAACACCGCTTCTGCTGTCAACTGGAAATGCCTCTGTCTTGGCCACAAGCAGGGTCACACCGGGGTCCCGCCAGCATTCACAAGCCCACTGGCGGGGCTCCCTGTCCCCGGGGCGGGCGTAGGTGTCCATCATGGAGCTCATCTAGCCGGGAGCACGCTCTTAGGTGCTCCAGGAGCCTTGCTGAAAGCCGCAGTGTGCCTTTCAGCTTAGCAGAAAGCACATAGTGTTGCTCCTGCCTCAGCTGCTGCTTTCCCACCCTGGAGGCTCTCACAGACCTCCTGTCCCAAGCTGTTCTGCCCGCTCGCTTTTGGGCCTCTCAGCTGCACAGCTCCCTTCCGCCGGTCATGCATCTGGCATCCGCTGAGGCAAAAGACATAGCATAAACTTCAAATTTTTAGTATTACTACTCTTACGTTATGGAAAAATCATGCTGTGTTTGGTCTGCTACCATTCCCTCTTCTTCATTACAAAAAAACCAGTGGCTAAATACCTCTTAGTGAACGGACGGAAAGCAGGCACTGATGCAAAAGGAAAATCACGTTCGGACAAAATGGGTCATCGATGAGTGAAGAGTTAAAACGTTTCTGCCAAATCCAGGTAACACTCATGTGGGTAGAGAAAAGTATCTGTAGTGCATCCAGCAAAGCTTAGAAACACTGGAAGGCAACAAATGCATTTCTATAATGACGCGACCCAGTTCTGGATTTAGTTGTGTGAGGCAAGACGAATTGCTTGAGAATTTACCCTCCTGGGTAAAGGAGGATTCTGCAGATGACTTTTGACTCCTTTCAGATGCTGATCTGTTTCCTGCACGCGCATAAAACCGTTCTGACACTTCCCTTTTACCGTCAGTGTGTTATAGAGACCATGAACTGTTCAGTCAGTAGCCATGGAGGTTTATTACATGGACTTAGTTCTGCCCTAATGTGTTTTTTCTTTGTAGTTTTAGGTAACATTTCTGGGTTTCTCCCTTTGTTAGCACTTGCATCTATTATATCTGACATCTATATGTCCATGTATGTAGTATATTTTACTTTTTAAAATTATCTCTTTACAAACGTGGTTTAACCTGGCTCTTTTCTTAATAACTGTCACTTTGCCAACTGAATGAAACAAAAAACTATGCAAAAAAATCTAACTAGGAACCATGAAGTCAAAAAACACCAATACCAGGAATTCTGTGAACGCCATTTCAACCCAACGAGTTAAAATAAGGGAGAGAGATTTTATTTTTTATTCTACAGTCATGAAATTCAAACCAGTCCTTGACCATGACAGATGAGTCAGGTTCTAACCTCAGCAATGCAGTAAAAACTCAGCTGTAATGAAACAGGCAAATGTCAATACAGCGATTAGCTTGGAAGATAATATTCTGAGAGGCTTTTACAGATGACCTAGCTCCACTCACAAAAAAGGATTATGTTCTTTCTTTGCCTTTGTAATTTCTGAATACCAGCCCTTTAACTGAAAACTGTTTGCTTTGGGGGTTTTTCTGGTTTGTTTTGTTTACTGTAGAAATCTCAGGAATTTAAAATCTCATTTTCACACATATTACTAGAGAACTTCTTGGAAGTCTCGTAGCACTTGAATGCACTGGGTGGTTGTGAACTCCTCCTAGACACAGTTATCTCTATTTAAAACTGGCCATACGGGTTGTAATGAAATCAAAAGTAACGTAAATGAAATTTAAATCAATTTGAGCATATTCCCACACATTCAAGTGCACACAAAATTACAGTGGCTCAACAGACTCTGTCAAAAAGAATCATGTTTTTCGTTGATCTGGTGCAACTTTTCAGAAGCTGGAGAAACAAGTTACCAAAGTGACACGTGACTGGGAGCCAGCTCCCCCGGGGTGACGATGGTGCAGGCACTCGCGGTGTCTTGCAGGGCCACTGGCCGGGGAAGAAGCCGCTGGGTGTTGATCATGGGATGAACGCATGCCCACTGCGGAGATCGTGGCGTCCTTGGCACACGGCCTGCTCACACGCAGCTTCCACCTTGGTGGCTTCTTTCGTATTCTTTATCGTCAGGCTCCTAAGTCACCTTTGAGTACATTTTCTGTGATTGAAAGAAGTGTCGTCTGTATCTTTGCACGCGGCTCAATCATAGCTTTGCTATGAAGTTTTGAATACATTGATAGCACATACAACCCTGAAATTTCTGGTTTTAATATTCTAAAACATCTCAGAAATGTAAAGTGTTATGAATTAGTTTCCTCAGGAAAAAAAAAAAAAGAATATTTTCCTTTTTATCTTTTAAAGGTTTTCCATTTGCCTGACTCAGACCATTTCCTAGTGGGTTCTGCATAATGAATATTAGCAGAGGTTGGCTTACCACAGCGTCTAGTGAGACTCATTTATCAAAGCCCAGGATGTGCGCCGTGCAAAGAAAAAAAAATCCCATCGAAAATGAACAAAAAATTTCAGCCCTAACAATCGTTCCTCTCATTTTTGTATACTTGGGCATGTTCCAGTGCATGCAGCGAGAAGGCAAAATGGCCATCTGCAGAACACGAAATGTGTCTAACGAGAGATTTGTACACCTTGAACGTCGCCAGTGCTGGAGCTGCAAATGACTAACGACGGTCTTTCCTCGTCAGTGGGATTAATTGCGTCACCCCTTGATGCTTATTTCTGTATCCCGTTTATACCTGGGGATAGCTACAAGGTAATTCATTCTGTGATTTACATACCAGATAAAACCCGGTTAGTAAAAAAAAATATAACAAACTTACTTTCAGCCCAAAAGAGCTTTGGGATTGTAATAAACTGAAAGTAGCCTTGTGAAGCGGAATGCTGTGAAAAGGATCCCAGCAGCAGGGGGTTGTGTGTTTGTGCTGCGTACTGCGGTACCTTTCCACTTTCAAGCGTCGTAGCCTCTTGTCTGAGAAGCAGCAGCCACCGGCCGGCGGGTAGTGACTGCGTACGTGCACATCCCCACACGCAAACGTTTAGATCTACCTAAACGTTGAGATCCAACGCGGGCGTGTTTAGATCCACCCGCCCCGGGAAGCCGGAGGCGCGCG
>NW_010526454.1:0-254 GCF_000687285.1 Phaethon lepturus
ACGCTCCCGCAGCTCCCGGGTGCGCTCCAGGGGCTCAGCAGGCAAGACGCATGGGCATCATCGTATTTTCACTTTCTTACAGCCTTCTCCAGCATTAACCTTTTGAGGTTAATTTTTGTGTGTACTATAAAGCCTATCTTGATTTACCCAAAAACATCTTTAGCCTTGCAGGAAGGCATGGAGACCCATCACTACAGGTTTTACACCCGCCCGGAGAGAGATGCTAGACTCTGCAGTCAAACCCCGACCGATTA
>NW_010526454.1:281-8621 GCF_000687285.1 Phaethon lepturus
ATAGGCTATGTGCAGAATAACTGTGCTACAGATGCAGATGGCTCTCCCCATCTTCATTGCCCACCACTGCGGAGAAACCGTCACCCCCTGCGCCGCTGGAACTGATGCTCATGAGCCTGCTAGACTTAAGGCTCCTCGACCACAGCCAGGCGACGCGTTTCTGCCTCTCCCCGACGCCCGGTTTCATCCAGGTTCTTCCATTCTCAGCAGTGCCCCAGCTCCTCCTTACCGTAGACAGCAGACGGCTGACTGTCCCCGGCTGACTGTCCCCCACACGCTTCACTGAGCCAAGTCCTACCAGGAGCAGATCACAGAACAAGCACACACCTCCTAAGATTAAATTCAAATATCCTGACTACTGGACAGTATTTTAAATATATAGCATAGCAGAGTATTTCTATATATAATGTCTGTACATATACACACACTCCACGGGATTCATCATATATATGCAGAGCACGAAAGCTTGAACCCCTCTCAGAATCGTAACCTTTTCCCAGGTGGACGGTGGACTTCCCGTCCAACTCCAGCAAAGCCCAAAGAGCTACTTCAGTGGAAACACCCCTGTTTGTCCCTGGCCAGGGACGCAAAGGGCGGGCGAGGAGACTGCAGACCAGGCGTACCGGCCTCAGGACTGGCCCCTCGCACAGCAGTGGGGCCTGCACACCAAATGGTGTGCTCAGGGGTGGCTGAAAACTCAACCGGGTGGCCACCACTCTTCCAGCATGCTGCATCCTCTCCTTACAGCACGCACGTGCACACACAGCACACTTTCTCACTACCCACTTGTTTTTTAACTAACGGCTGCACACGTAGGAACTCCTTCTAGGAGAAACAGTACTGCTGTTCCTTAGTAAGAATTCTATACCAAAAAATCTATTACCCAAAGCAACTGAACCCGGGGTGATGCCCTTCCAAGATACCCCTCCCAGGGGACCAAAGAGAGAAAGCAACTGGCAGTTTCTGGAAAGTGTGGTCCCGCAGGGGAGCAGTGGGGCATCCGTACGAACTCCCGCGCTGGGAAGGGAAGACGCAGCCGCGCGCTCCCAGCACGCAGGCCAGCCGGGACGAGCCGCTGCTCTGAAGCCTGACAACTTGGATGCATACAACACTTCACTGTAAAATCACCCCCAAAACAAGTTTACTTTATCTTGACAGGATGTATCTGTGATAATCCTTTATCACTGGCCTATACACGCACATACATCTACAACGGTTCTTTGAAGATGCTGTTTGTGAAATATTTTCCCAGGGCTAAAATTGAATTATAAAAAAATAACCTGGTCCCCAAATACCAGATAACTACATTTAATTTAACTGGATTTTACATGGTATTTTGGTCCTTAGAAATTATTCTTGAAAGAAAAAGGTTAAAGAAAGTTCGTAGGAAAAGGCTCAGGCCCTGATCTATCGCTGTCGTTTCCGAGAACCACACCAGGACAGAAGCATATGTAAATTTTGGTTGGGCAGTCTGAGAGTCCCATTTTTTACAGGACGCGGTATGTGAAACATGGTTTTCCAGGAGGAGACATGACAGCAGGTCAGACCCAAGAATGCAAGGAGCACACAATTCCTGAATTCCTTTGTGATTTTTTTCGTTTAGGAAGCTTTGCATTACACTGTAATCGAGCAGCCCAGCCGGTACTCACCACACCAGGGGGCTGTTGTGGGAGAAATGTTATTTGAACATGTACTTAGAGACAGCTCCAGACCACTACTTGTGCCAGATTCTTGTCACTCCATATATTACGCCCTTTACTTTCGAGGTTTCTCTAGCAATAACCTTTACGGTGGCTTTTCACCAGTGCAGCTTCCTGGGCATCTTAAAAAAGGAAACTAAAACACCAAAAGTTCTAAAAAAGTATCTTTGCAGTGACACACACCAGAACCTCATGAATTAAGCCATTGTAATTGCGTAACTAGCGCAACCGTGACTGGGCTCATTCGAATGTGCGTCAGCCCCATTCCTCGGCTCTCCCCACCGGACGCTGTGCCACCAGTTTTCTCCCACTTCTGTTGAGTAATCTGTATTTCTGGTTCTGATACAGAAGGCCATCAGCAGGACCATAAAAAAGGTTTCCTTTTATAGGCACAGAGCTCAGATAAAAAGTTGAAATTATTTTCTTAATAAAATGATGGCTAGACCAGCAGGAGTGAATTTTGGATTTTGGGGGAAGAAAAAAACTTGCATGGCTAAAAGTAAAATACATTATCAGTTTGTTCTTAAGCCACCAAAAGTATATGATATACAGCAGGGGTCTTCTGGCAGTCATGCTCACTGCTTGCTTTCCAATCCTTTGGAAATAGCAGCCGTACCTTTAGATCCTTAAATATTACATTTGGCTGGCATTTTGGAAAAATATCCATGTTTGCATAACAAAGCAACTCTTCAGTTTGCCCTGCTGTCTAGAGTCATTCCAACAGGGTGAAACTGTACGCAGAGCTGAGACATCCCACCCACCCTTCAGGCTCCTAATCCTCTGCCCTGGACAACTGCTTACTTTTCTTTGAAGCACACAAAAAATTACCTATGCTGAAACGTTTAATCCATCACAAAATGGAAGTTTACACTTGAAAACATTGCATTTCTCCTCCTTTTGGGACTTCACATACTCATGGAGAGCTGCACACTTCAATCTTTTACTGGAGGCAGCATTGTGACTGACGTATTTAGTTTTAGTTTAAGAATTCTAAACAAATTTTAACCAAGAATGACATTTCAAATGAAAAAGTACAGCCATGCCATTAGGCAAGCCTACAATAACCTAATTTCAAAATATAAAGTATGAAAAAGTCATCCCCAAAGCTGCTCACCCTTGGATTCTGTTACCCTTTGTGCATATTACCATTTTAAAAATACTTTCATACCAATGGCTGTGAATCTTGAACTGTCCACTGCATCATGAGACCTGCACAACTTTTCAGAGAGAAGCCACATAGCATCCACGCATTTTAGCAATTCAACTGGTGTTCAAGATGACTTTGCCTGCTTAGAATTTACTTCCTTTTTCAATATGCACTATATACTACTCGTGATCTTCAGAGGGGAAGGCCAGTGACACTTCACTTCTGGTCCCCTGGCAAGTGGTGTTCTGCTTTCATTGCTCAAAAATTCTGCGTCAGCCAGAGCTCGCTGCGGCTTCTCTGCGCGGGAGCAGCACCGAGGACCGCTGCTGGCACAGCCCCCCAGCCCGCTCCACGGGAGAGAAGCGGCTGCTCCGAGCAGGTATGAAAGACAGGTATGTCTTTCCCAGGATCAGCTAAACGGGAACGCCATCCTCTTAACTTGGGCTTCTATCTGCCTTGTGTATTGCCTAAATTAAAATTCTACCCCCAACTGAAGTCTTGGCAACCACTTCCGTTAGAAGCCATTTTTAAGGTATACATAATTAGCACTGGCTTGTTTCATTTTGTGTTCTTCCCTTTCCTGTTGAAGAAGGTGACAAGTTTTGCAAAATACATAACCAAGATCCTGGGTATATCAGGGCAATAAAACATCCTGGTTCCATGCACAGACTGGAGCTCTGGATGTCTATAAACCAGTGAGTGCTTTACCATGAGAGTACCACCAGAGCGGGCACCATTCTATCTGCCTTCCTTTTCATTATTTTCTTCCTAAGCAATGACCCCTAACCACCACAAAGACCAATTTCTGAGTTAATTAGTATATTGGTTTGAGTTAGTTCAGCAATTTTATGTTTCTATCAGAATATGATCAATTTCTAAATAATCAAGAGACTAGATTTTGGACAAAAAGAGTGTGTGATTATATTAAACATGTATGTCTGTTCTACCACTACATCTATATAAAACTACTCACACACACACACAGAGTCTTTTGATAAACTTCCTCGCCTATAGTCTGCTAGAACTACACAGTGGAAACACTCCGTTCAAATTAAGTAACAAACTTGATAATACGTGAAGTGATTTGTTTAGTTTGTATTGTGTTTCAAGGACACCGATAGTCATCAGAAGCCCCAAACAATAAACAAAATGGAAAAATAACACAACAGATAAAAGAGAAGTGAGAGGGAGAAAGGAGATGTCACTAGCCAGACACCGCAGGATGGCTATTTAAAGCCACTGGAACAGCTTTGAACATTTAATATGGAAGGACACATTTTGAGGGTTGTTTTTAATCTTTTCCTCCTTTACCTCAATACATAAAACACACATACAAAATCGCGTTCGTCACTCACTATTAAAGGCAAACACGGTTATCTTTATTTCCTTTTGGCAAGTTAGGGAGTTACAGCATTAAACTGCAAGCCTGAGCAGCAAGGTCACACTGCCCATCCGAAGATCCCACTCAATTTATTTTAAAAAACTTTAGGTTCAACTCCCCAGAAATATTTTGCAAAGCACAGAAAACAACCCTTGACTTTGCAAGAACTTTTGACTTCAACCTAAAGAAATTCTTCCTCTAGAGAGAATGAATTTAAGATTCCGTTCAAAGGCAGGCTGCATTTAACAACTCTTCCATACTGTCATTCTGGGGATGCAATTACATTACATACGTAGAGCTAAACAGAAACTGTTCTACAAACATCTCATTAAGTTTCAGTGGGTATTGCTCTGAAAAGTCATGGGACTAGGAACAGCGACGAGGGTTCAACATGAAGCCTGCCCACAGAGAGAACAGGCACGCGATGTCCCTTGGAGTATCGGGCTCTCATCTTCACCACGTCACTGAAAAGCCAACCAGCCTTCCTAAAGCAGACCTGGATCCCCATTAATGCAACGGGTGGAAATCAACTGCAGCATCAATCTGCTTACATCGTTATTCTGAGTTACTCAGTATCAACGAT
Organism: Phaethon lepturus; assembly: GCF_000687285.1. Taxonomy (NCBI): domain Eukaryota; kingdom Metazoa; phylum Chordata; class Aves; order Phaethontiformes; family Phaethontidae; genus Phaethon; species Phaethon lepturus. Next base: position 5,093 of record NW_010526454.1, read on the forward strand.
TTACACAATATTCTAGAGTAGTCACAAATACGGTGCTAGTATTCTTTTCTTCAGAGAAACAAAGTCAGTACAAAACTACAGTTTGTTAAACATTCCCACACCCAACATCAAACCCAGAAGTGCTTATTTCCAGAACTCCATTACACAAGGCTGAAAAATAAGGACAGGCAGCAGTAATTTGCAATGCACGTGGTGTTCGATGTATCTTCACGCTCAAATGAGAATTTACAGCCAGCCCTGCCATATGCACATTACACAAGACAGCTTTCTTCTAATGTTATCAGGGTTGACAAGAACAAGATGCTTCACACTCTGTTTCAAAGCATTCCCTGGATTTTCTTGGGGGGTGGGGGGTGCAGCAGCAGGGGGAGGGATGGGAAAGGATATCCAAACTAAGTAATGTATCTACTTTACAACATCAAAGCCCCATTTCTAGGCTGCACGAGAGCAACTAATGATTTGATATGAGACCACAGGAAAGGAACCAAGTGTTAGAAAGCACTGGAAACCCCTTTAAGCAAGCTGGAATTTTTCAAGTCTCTCTCAAGACTCTTCATTCCAACAGAGCCCTTCAAATAGGGAGTAATAAACACGCAATCAAAATGCAAACATGCAATCAGACTCTCAATTCAAATCGAGCCTTTCAAACAGGCAAAAATAAACATGCAATCAAAACGCAAACATGCAACAAGCGTGCAATCAAAACTGTCCTACAATTTGCCCCATGCAAACCCCAGCTCTCCTTCAGCTCTGCCTGCCCTGGCATCGGTGTGTACTATGGTCACACTCTGCCCACGTGCTTTCATTAAGAACCAAAATTACATAAAACACAAGCTCTGTCCCACTGACAAATGAACACCTCGTGACTGCTAACGACATTCACAACTGGGCACGACAACTGCGTAAGACTTACTGCTTTAGTACACGCAGAATTGGCACATCTTTTAAGCAGTTCCCATTTACAGCCTCGCAGTCCCAGAGCCTGGTCTTGATATGACTGCAGGGATTTCATGTGTACCTACGCTTTACCTGCCGCAAAACCAGAGACTAACAGTCTGCCACAGGGAAAGATGGAGAAAGGTTTCTGCGTGAAGAAACACCTTTCTCGCAAGAGTAAGACGCACCCCCACAGCACTGGTCATTTCAGTTCTGTGCAGACTCGGAGGCTTACAGGACCAGTTCATCGGCGTGTTAGGGCAGACGGCGGCGAAGATGACACGGCACTGCTGAGGTGATTGCCAGATGTGACATTTCCAGGAAACCTCTGTTTAGTAAAGAAAATTAAAGTGTAAACCTAACAGGCAAATCCCCTGATAGAGCAAGATATTTAATGCACAACAACTCTTGAGTGCCAAGAGATAATTTCATGGACTTTCGCACTAAGACACTGCAGAGCACAATCTGAGTCTGTGGATTTTATGACTCTAAAAAAGGAAATTTGAAGGCAAAGGATGCAGGAAGCTCACTGTTCCTATTTATGGTAAAAGGACAACAGAATCCCATAACTGAAAGCTTCCGTAGCTGTTTCCATCAAAAAGGAAAGACAATACACAACTACGTACCGAAGTCTGATGTGTCTGTCCCCTAATGGTCATCAGCTGGTTAGTACCTTGAGGAGTGCTTATTCACCAGTGGCATCCCAGAGAAAACTGAGATATCTCTCATACTCAGACGAGGGTGTGACGCACTTCTCCCTCTAACCAGAGCAAAACCAGCCCCAGGACAGGATCACGCAGAGGAAAAGGGCAGCTCTGCTCTGAGGCACCAGGGAGCTCACCTGCGGCGGGGCGGGACGGCCGGGTCTGAGCCCTGCCTTCCCCCAGACAGGAGTACTGCAAGGTCAGCACACATGCTCCAGATCACGCGCCCGTGCTCACAGCCACCTTAGTTAGCTAGGAGAGGTCTACGTTGTAGATCTAACAATAACAGAGTCGTTCAGAGACGGAGGCCCGTGATTGGACTGTAAATTAGCGAGCCAGCCCGAGAAGGAGCATTATGCTTCAGAAAAACATAAAAGAGAAACTGCTCCACACTGTAGGCAGGAGCTAGATCTAGCTCAAGCTTTCTGCACCCAGGAGCAGAGCACGGCTCTGCGTATCTACATCTCCTGGCACGGCTGGAGCACACCTGCGGTAAGGCTGAGATGCTCGAACGCTGGGAATGCAGATGTTGCAGAAGAGACTTCTGTTCTCACACACATACGAGTAACTTTAATGAGCCCTGGACATGCTGAAGTGGAAGAGCCATCTCCAGAAAACCAAGCGATTCTTCTGGAAGGAGTCCCGCTTCCACACCACATCGCTACCTTCAGGTCCAACGCTGTGCGCAGTCACCGCTGCTGCCTATGCCACTTTGGGGAAACTGCACAATAAAAAATTTGGGGGTAGAAATAACCTACTAATCAACAGGGCTTCCCTCCCGCTTTGCCTACAAAAGACCCTTGCAGCATAACTGCAGCAGCAGGGACTGCCACGGAGTAACTCCTTCAAGCCCTTTGCAACAAGTCTGTTGCGGTAACAGACTCGCAGTCTCCTTGAAAATCCTGAGGTCTTCGTGGATCCGCTTGGCAACCACCTCCCCGGCTTCTTTTGAAGCAGAAACAGAGGGTAGAAGCCCTGCTTCTGTTAACTGCAGTTCACAGGAGACTGGGGAAAGCAGCCTGTGTGCTGGTGCCTTTGGAAAACAGGCGGGTGGGAGCAGCGGGGAGAACAAAGCAGAAAGAACCTACCCGTTCTGCGTTGGTAATTAAAGCTGCAAGAAACCTGGAGAAGCTGGCCACCAGCCTGGGCTGTGCTCTGGACTTCACTGCCAGTTTGCTTTGAGGCGCTCAGTCTTCAAACAAGAATCTTAGTTTTGTTGTGTGGCATTTTACTCTACCAGAGCCCAGTCCTTCAGCGACACGTTTGCCATATTAGCTCGTAGGAAAGACTATTGTGGTGGCACAAAGTTTGCTAGTCCGACCCAAATTGTTGGCTGCAGGTTCAAATCCTAATTTTCTGATGAATCGGCAAAAAAGGTCATTCAGCTCTTCGCTAAATACTCAATCACTTGAAACAATGTGAATAACTTTTGAACGTTTAAGCTATTTTCTCACGGCTCAAATTTTCCATTTCGTTAGGTCTTTGAACTTCAACAGAAACTTTGGGGTGCTGCATATAAAGTGAGACCTACCCTTGGAAGGAGAGATTTAATTAAGGTTGGTTTGGACAATTTTGCTTTGCCAAGAAGTTCCTCTTATCCTTTATTTTATGTGTCTCTTTCAAACTCACTTGTCTTGGCAGACTGCACTTTTCTTCCTCTTCCGCAAGGATTTCATCTGGACACAAATGGAACATTGCTTATTTTAATTTTAGGCTTGGATGAGGAAGCTATTGGAAAAAGTTTGTTGTGGGTCACACTCTGAAAATTGACCTTGGTCCCAAAAGGGATATTGAGGCTTCTGCTGCTGTTTCTGGGGAAGAGGAAAAACAAAGAAAAAGAAAAAAGAAAAAAGATTTTTTTTTTTTAGAATGAATTACAAACTCTGTCT
>NW_010526455.1:0-252 GCF_000687285.1 Phaethon lepturus
CCGCCCGGAGCGCTGGGCCCCTTCCCGCCTGCATCCCCAGCCTGGCTGAGCACGTTCGGGGCTGCTTCCAGCACAGCATTAATTCCCTACGGAGTTTTTCCTTGATCCCCGGTTCTCTGTTTGGAAATCGTGCAGCTCCTTTGCGCACAGAGGAATACATCCAGCAATGCCCGATCCGAGCAGGAGAAACGCGTACCCTGCAATTACCGAATCAGCGAGAAAATACCTTAACGGCAGCAGAAAGCCCCCACG
>NW_010526455.1:293-888 GCF_000687285.1 Phaethon lepturus
ATGGTGTTTGCCACCGGTTGTCCTGGCTGGCTTTCGGCACAGCCGCAGTTGCCAGCACTGCCTCTGCCTGTAGCCGTCTGCTGATTGTGGGGAAGAAAAGACAAAGCAACGCCAGCGCGTGTCCAGCCTTTCTGAACCCCGGTGGGACTCGGGGAGGGGTCCCCAGGGAACAGCAGTGTGGGGCTCACACTCCTTGTGTCATCGAGTCTTCCAGTACTGATGGTTTGTGGTCCGCTCTGCACTCATCCTTACTGCAAGCTGGGACCAGCGAGCTCCATCATCTGCTCTGACCAGCTCCCGCTGCACTCTTACTTGAATAAAGGAAGGATTTTCCCCTTCTCTCCATAAATATTCCAGTAGCAAAATGTATTAAAATGTGAAGACTAAATGACATGTATTAATTAAAAAACATTATGCAAAGAATTAAAAGAGCATGTAAATTAATTTTCTATCTATGCATGGGATGCATACTGTATATTTTATTAAAGACCTAAGCAACCCACTTTGGAGGCTGGTTTTCTGTTCCGCGGCAGCTCGGCGCGCCCGCGCTCGTGCAGCGCGTCGGCTGAGCTGGGCCGGGTCAGTGGGTCGGCGC
>NW_010526456.1:0-10170 GCF_000687285.1 Phaethon lepturus
ATTTTATTTATTTATTTATTTTTATATATAACATATATAATAGTTGGTATCACAACTATTTTTTGCTTGCACCAGAACAAAAAGTTTCTGATTCCTATCACTGGTTTTCTCACTACTATGAGAAAATATTCCCCCTCTCAACAATACTGCATGCTGTAATGGCCAATACAAAGACTCAGTGTCAGGTAAGTCTCCACTTGGCTTCCTTCTCCTCTGGTTTACCTGGATGTTTCTGATTCTCTTCAGAATTCATAGAGTAGAAGCTAAATTGACTGAATCAACCCTTCTAGTCAAGAAGTAGTGAAAAACAACACACATACACAGAGTCTGTCTCTTAGTCTCAAGTAAATGAGAAATACCTTCTTTAAAACATTTCTCTGGTAGAAACAAACTGTTGCATAGTGGCTATTTTTAGACAATCAGTATAGACTGACTCAGCTAAACTATAAAAACTTAATAAATACAGAATGATTTTTTCAAGCCAAAAAAAGAAATAATAAAGACATCTGCAAACCAATCTATTAACATTGAGAATCATTACAAAGAGGGATGATTTGTTTCAAAGGCCTGATAACCAGTGTTGATAAAGAGAGAAAATTCATCTCACAGAACATGTATGCTCACATAAGTTGCTTGATCTATGGAAGGACTCAAAAATCATCTTCTCTTGGGGGGGAATTGAAAATTTCTTTGCTCTGATTGGCATAATTGTCACCAGTAAACTTAATCACTGCAGACTCAATGTGCTCAGGAAAACTTGTGACAGAATGATTAGCAAAATCCTTCCCTGAGGAAGGTACTACAGTCATGAGGAATTAATCAGGCAACAGGGAGTGTAACTTTGTAAAGTCTTGTCCGAAGGTCTTTGTTGCTTTGGGAACAGGAGAAACAGCATCTATAAACTAGGTATACTTTCTTATGTGTTACCTATTATTTGTCATAACACATAGATAGATAATATATTAGCTCTTATTTGTTAGAATGCACATCTGGTGATTGGGAAACCTGGGAATCAAAGACAGGATTTATGAAGAAATTGGTCTGTTGAATTTATTTTGGTTTGCTTTTAGTTTCTGACTTCTTGGCTTCAGTGAACTTGTCATCTGCGATCAGCAAATGATGTGACAGGCATTGCACGGTCACGACTTTAGACCTCTCTTCAGCTAGGTCCTCAGCTGATTGAAGGAGTTATGCAGACTTCCCTAACCAATATGTCACCTTGCTGTTCACTCAGCTCTGGTAGCTGGTATTAAAAGACACTTCTCAGTATCCCTCGAGGGACAGAAGAGCACTGTGAATTAATTTAACCTAGCAGTTCAATCTCTACAAACTTGCTACACACTAATGAAATTACATGGTCAAGCAATGACAGACTTGTGCTACGCTTTAGCTCTTTTAATGTTAGTTTCAAACACCTAGGGTGACAGAAAGATACTTCAAGAAAGGCTTGTTATTTAATGAATGTCTGATAAACGTAAAATTGTGGTATTGTATTAATGTTTATGTGGTGTCAGACAGTGGGGAAAAAAGCCGGAAAGCAAAAGAAGATATATTTTCCTTTATTTGACCTTCTTTAATGGAAATCTTTGTTACAATTTCTGCATTGATATAATTCTTTATGAAAATTTATTTACTTTCCAATGGGTACTTTGTGCTGATTAGGTGAGAAAGGATTACCTTCCTTCCTGCTATTTATAACACAGCTAATGATTTCCTTTAGGGTGAATAGCTTCTTATTTATCTTCAGATGCTTTCCTTGACAGGGACAGTCAGGACAAAAAGGTCTTCATTGCTTCTTTTGCGACAAGGTAAAAATATAGGGCTGCTTCCTGTAAATGGTTCTTCTTACTCAGGTATTCTCATATGTATGGGTCGTATTTTTCATATAAAGGGCATTCCCTGTAACTTTGAAGATTACAGTAAAAGGACCTAGCTAGTACTCAGTTATCTTAAATAGTGTATTTCTAAGAAGAATCTGATTTGAAACAGTATAGCATTATTCTGGTTTTATTAAAATGCCCTGCTATGTAACTGTCCTTCCATTTATAGTAGTTTCACTTTCAGGATAGCTGTGTTTTGGAAAAGATTTAAAATAAGATGAATCATCAGTTCTCCTGGGAAGCACTGTTTCTGCAATAAGATGTTGGCTCTTTGCCCCACATACAGACATTTTTTAGTACAGTCATTAGGACAGTTCCTGTCACTCTGTTATATTACAAAATTAATGAGTTCTTTTCAATAACTTTGCAAAGCCTGTAAGTCATGACATTGCAAATCCTTCCTGTTTTACTTAAATAGTGAGGTTTCAACCTCTGGTATAGATTGGTATTTGCAGGATCGCACATGTAAAGGAAAAGTGTCAGCCTTACAACTAATTTCTGTTGCAGAGCTTGTTTGTCCTCCGTTAGAAAAGCAGCTTGATGAAATTTTGTGGAAATCTCCTCAAGTATCTGGCATAAAGAACTAGCGTTTCTTTCCTGTAAGTGCAATGTATTATCCTATTTCTCTTAACCAGTATAATATGCTAAAATTACAATGAATCCATCTGTATTTAGATTTTACTTATGAAAATATTTTCATAATTGCCATATGGCTTTTCACAAATTTCTGATAAGAGTAACAATGACATGTTTGTAATGGGATGTCCCAGTGCAATGCCATCAAATTAGAAAAAAACATAACGGAAACTTGAGACAGATTCAGCAGTAAAAGTGTGCTTACCTTCATATGTTCCACTTTCTAAGAGAGCACCACTTTTCTCCAATTCCATAAAATCTTCAACAGTGATGAAAATATAGTCCACACCAGGGACTTCTCCCTCCTTATGTGGCCTTGTGGTGCCTATTAATAAGATGAAAGACACACTGTCAAGCACATGACCTAAATGTAAAATAATCTCTTTGAAAGTTTTGGAAAATTCATGAAGTAAACCATTTTTACAGCACATTATATAGCACATCCTCCTTGTGAGGATGTCTTTCAAAATCATATAGCTACATTTGTTGTTTAGCTGACAGAGGTACATGAGATACATGTTTAAGAACATGCCAGACATTCTTTGGATCCATATTATTTATGCTCACTAATGAAAATGCATCTTACTGCTATTCTTTTTACATTATTAGAAAGACCCTCAGTGACACCAGGCATTCAAAGATAACACGAATCTCTGATGTGTATTTTCTATGGCTTCAAACAAAGGCTTGTCTACAAATAATCTGCTCCATGTTCTTGTAAACATTTATTTGGTGTACAAAATAACAAATCCGTAAGTAAATCTGTAAGGGTTATATTCACAGTGCTCATTCAGTGCCTTAGGTGGACTTGATAAATGATTAGGCTTAAGGAACTGAGTGATTCAGATAATCTGCTAGCCATGCTGTCAAAGTGCAAAGGTGCTCACGTTTAGTTATTGCCTCTATTGTAATTTCTGGATGACAGAACTCCATAAATGCTGACAGACAGTATTTCACATATATGCTGAGAAGTGACTTGGCTTACCTAGCAGAAGCTGAGAAGTTAGCAGGGAAGCATCTGAATTTGACCTAATTTCCTAATGGTCCAGTTTACTGTGGTCAGGCTATCTCTATTTTGACTGAAACCACTAAATAAATCTCAAAATTCCACTTGGAAATGGGAGACCTTTAGGTCCTCCTCAGTCTCAGAGTGTTTGAAACATCTTAATCAATAAATCCTTTATCAAAACTGTAGTGATTACATTGCAGTCCTAGGGTTTGGTTTCAAGGCTGTTGATGCTGGAAAGTGGAGAGAAACCAGGTCTTCCATTTCCTGGACAGAAGTTCAACATTACAGCAAAAGACACTCTCTCTTCCTCAGTTACAAATCCACCACCTTTAAACACTGGTATCATGACTCTCCTATTATGAGGTAGTGATTCAGGCATCTCTTCAGGTCAGCTAACATAAAATCTATTTTGTCTACTTTTTGATGTCTATTATTCAGACATCTGCATTTAAACCTCTTGAATGATTTTGTCTGAGATTCATTATAGTATTAAGAAACTAAGTGTAGTTTTCTCCATTTCTGCCATGTATATGACTTATTACAGTCAGCAGAGATCTCGTGAATGGTGGAAGCAAGAGACCTGTTCAGCTGTCTACCTGCTAGGAGCTCAATTCAGTTGGCCATACATAGATGTCTGTGGGATACCTCTGATGGCCAACATGAAGCTGGCAGATATGCAAGGGACACATGGGAGACCCACACCCTTCTCAAACTGCAGGTGTGAGCCAGGGAGGATATCCTAGGGCACTTCACTTACTGCCAGGTTCCTGTGTTTAAGCAACGGAATTAAGCCCCAAAATGCAGGTGTCTTAATCTTATACTTAATCCAACAACTTATATTTAATCTACAACCAGATCTAATGGAGTGCAATGAGCAGCACATTAGAAGTGCCAGTTTCTGCCAGTGACAATGATGGGAGTCTTGTGCTCTCGGATTCCTACTGGCTGGTTACTCAGCTTTGCCAAAGCACTGGATGACCTTCAGAGTAGTCCAAACTCCTTGCTGTCAGTGGAGGCACAGGGGCACAATGGTGCTTTAGGTTATCAGGACTGCTTGTCATAGACACCGTTATCTCCTCACAGGCAGCCTGAATGTCTAGGCAAAGACCGAATGAGCCTGAGAAGCTAGTATTTCCACACCTAACATCAGGAATATATTTTGATAGCTCTATAAGACACTTGCCCTGATTTGTCTGATTTCAATTTGCTTTTCATCTCAACATTTAAAACTCACATTCATCTTATTTGTCTGTGTATTTCTGTAAATTTCGTATTTGCTGAAGTGGGTTCATTAGGTTTATTACTATTGTGTTTCATGAATGCTATGTTTAAAGCACTCCGACCTTTGGAGTGTCCACAAATATGTTGAATTTACTCCCCATAGAATATCTGACCCTTAGGGATGCAGCAGCATCCTTAAAGATCTCCAGCCATTTGTGAGAACTGCACAGAAGCACTGGGATTCTGGCAAGCCCCCGAGCTCCAGGGAGCTCTGCTAACAACACAGACATCAGATGTTTGATCTGCGTGATCTCTCCTGAGGAATTTTTCACTCCAAAAATATATTGACAGGAACTGTATCTTCATCATAAAACACAAGAGATAAGCAAGTTTTGGCAAATCAAGGCTATGCTGTTCCTAGATGTGGCACGAGGAAGAAGCTGGCACATTAGATGAGTGCCTCTAACTTACTTTTTCTTCAATAATTTTTTATGTAGCCAAATTAGGATTACCAGAAGTTTATCAATTAGACAAAAATACAAGTTACATGAACTGTGGAGGTAAGCACTGCTTTGAGTAGAAAGTTGGACCAGGTGACCTACTGAGCTCCCTCTCAACCTAAATTTTCAATGACTCTATGATATGAAGTGTTAATAGACTGCAGCTTGCTTTAAACAAATGGATATTCAACATTCATATTGAGCAGGGATAACTGCAAAGTCTCACAGGAGGTCCAGCAACAGACTCCGTTATCCCTGTGTTTCTCTACTTTGGTCACTGTCTTTGGTCAACTTGCCCAGAAAAATGTAATGGACTAAATTTCAGATTCTGAATCCCTCTCTTAAATTGGGACCTAATAACTAGACCTTTCTGCCCTTATGTGACTTTGTCATGTTTTTTTGGATAGCGTACATACATGAGAATGTTTGCATATGCCCTGCACTATGAATTGAATATTCTGTCTAATCTGCTTCCCCTATTTCAAATGAAATGCATGGTCCAATTATAGACTGATTCTGTATCCTTAACACACAGCCTAACTCTGGCCTGTCTGTTCTCCAGTTGAATTACTCATCATCTATCCCCATGTGTAAGGTAGTAATGAGATGCTCTGTATTTAGAGCTGCAGATGTAATCATTATCTTGTACTATAACACTCCAAGATTTCATAGTTCCTATTTTGTTTCAAGATGAAACTATTTGATTTTTCTGGCAAAACCAAAAGACATAGAATTCCACTTTAGAATCGCCAGGGTGCTACTGTACACAGCAGTTTCTTAATTTAGTCTCCCTGAATCTCAGTTTCCCACTGATTTTCCTAGGTGACTAAATGGCTACTCGTAATTCTACAGTATGTTTTCCTTTCTCCATTTTTGTTGCCCCCCATGGTTTCACTAGATATCCCAGCATGGAGATTAGGAATCCTTTCTCATGAAAGTTGAACTGAAATGGGTAAATTACACAAATTAACATTTTTAGGGAAAAGCAGATTCTCTAGAAAATTTCTTGCCAGTTCTACCTGCTAGGCCTGTCCTACAATGCCAGGAGATAATGATAATACTGTCACTCAGATGGTAACATGGAAGGTTCCGGTCTCTTTTCTTATAATCCTTAGGGAGTCTGCTCCAAGAGCTCTGCACCGTATTGTATACTGAGGCTTGTACTACTTTAAGATATCAACTAGTCACTTCCCTCACAAAATGAAGAAAAGAGCAAACCATGATCACTGGTTGCACATGTTCAGGGTGACTCTTACCCCAGGTACAGCAGTTGCCATCCCCACCAGCACTTTATTGCCCTTGATAAAATCTTACCGAGTCCCATTTCCCTCCTGCATCTGTTCTCCTTCCCTCAGCCCGAAGGACCTAAGATCTTGAAAACGGTTAAAGCAATTCCCTGGCTAATGGAATAATCAATAGTTACTGCTGTTTTTATTCCTTCACCCTGAAGGAACGGAGTTGTTGCTATTAATACTTCTGCCATCCTTTACACCTTTCTGTAAGCACCATAGGGTCTGCAATGTGCAGGTTGACAGACTTGGACACAGTTACTGGAGAATCTTAAACACTCATCAAGATCAGAACATGGAGGTCTAAATATAAGAATCTTATAGACCATAGACAACTTTTCTTTTTCCTTACTTTTTAACTAATGTAGACTTACTGTTCTTAATAGATTTTGATTTTAACTACATTCATATAGACATATAAGCAGCCCTAAAAGCTACAGTGATTCAAGACTTAAAACAAAGGATTAATTCCAAGGCTCATATTTTTGCAGAAACACAACACCTCATGTTACACAGCATCAAGGCTTACAGGACACACTTGTTACTGCTTATATTTAGCCTTTTATTAATGTAAAATGAAAATAGGAATGCAGTTACTGTTTTGTTACCTTGGTAACGTATGAAAAAATAATCTTTGAATTCAATAATGAAAGAACATGATACTTTTAGATCTTGCAGGATTAAAACCAGCAAAGGTTTTTTGCACCATGCATATTTATGACAAATGCAATCTATTGTTGTTGTTGAACAGAGACACACAAGGAGTAACTTTCAAGTAACCACAACCAGTCCATACAAGTGAGTGCTGTCACACAATGTGTAGGTACCTTAGAAACTACGGGAGCTTGATCTACAAAATCTGGAGTGCTACGTTCTTTGATTTCATGAGTACTGCTCGTATCGTTCATCAATTTGCTCTCAAAAACAGTATTAGGGTCATTCACTGAGCAGCTACTTTGTCTGGATTTATAGCTTCAACATGGATAGTTGGTACAGTTTAGAGATATTTAAGCTATGTGGCAGAATATTTTTTTTTTTCCCCAAAATAAAGACCTTTTGCTTTTGCAGCTTTTTTCTTCTTCTATTCTACAGGGGAAACATGGTGATTCACCATACTTCAGTGCAGGCTTTCCATGCTCAATGTTATGTTATATGGTGATGCTATGTTTCTGGAGAGGAATTAGGTGCTGTTTGCATAAATAACCTTTGAAAGAGCATTTTTCTTTTAACTGAGTATAAAGCACCTGAGGGTATAAATTTAGACACCTAAGAAATCTTTACAATGAAGATGAAAAGGATCATGTTAATTTAACAGCAATAAACTATTTTTTAAATACTTCTTATATGAGCTTGGGGAACAATAAATAACTTTTAACATGGAAGTTTTATGTTGACTGCTAGTGCAGATTGGAAAAATGGTCAGTTCATGTAGTGTTCAGTCCAGATTCCCATTATCAGTAGAAAACTATAGAATTATTAACCCTGCAAGAACTCCAGGGTTGAAAAGCTCCACATCAGTTTGTATAAGTGGGAGAACAGCCGGGAATTTATATGTCTCTTTTTTTAATCTCAGCCTCCAAGTACATAATTATAACATACTAATGCTTATTTGGGAACAAGGTACTCAGTTTGACTTTGAAAATATTTCCACTTCTCAGAAGTACTGACTTTTCAGTCTCTGTCCTTCTCTGCTACTTTCAAAAGCAGGAAAGGTGCTCTCAATATTTCTTTTATTGCTAACTCCATATAGTTAAGCATGATAAGAAAGGAGACTTTTTTTTAATGTGTCAGCATAAGAATATGAATGTTAGTTAAAAATCCCAGAATTATGACAGGAAACACTCAGAAAAGTGTTCTGTGCTCAGTACCACAGACACATTTTCAAGAACATTTCATCCTTGCACAGCAAATAATCTGTATTTTACAGTCTTTGTCAGCATTACAAGGATAATATCACGCGTAGTGTTCCTGTACGCTCTATATGATGGTCAGGAGAGTAGAAGTAAAGGCCTTAGTCCCTGCATGGTCCAATACCCACTCACAGACTTTGTGCACAGGTTCAATGTTCCTAGCTTATATTATAAGTATTTATATTATTACATTTTTTAATTGGAGGTTAAGGGCAAACAGAGCACACCTCTGCTACCCAAACCCTTTCACTGTTATTTAGCTGATTTGCATTTAGATTCACAGATTCGTTCCTATTGCATGAGGCAAATAGAAAAGCAAAGGTCTGTCTTTGCCACAAGGATTTACAGTGTACATGAAAGGCACAGTAATAACCTAGCCCTTTTTGCATAATGGACTACTCCCAGATTAATTTTCGAAATGTATGGAAACAAATAGGACCTTTTTGTGCTTAGATGTTCCAAATATAACAAAGCATAAAGAAAAAAAAATCTTTAATCTATAAAGCCCTTTTATTAGACACTCTACTGAAAATCTGTAATTCTGCACTGTACAACAGCTTGTTGTGGAAAGCGGTACGCCAGGCTGTCATAAACTACAGTGGCTGGAGGGATCCCTCCTGCAGAAACAGACTGCTAAGCTTTAATAAACTTGAGCTGAGCCCTTAGTATGACCTTATATTCACTTTGCCTTAGAAAATCTCAACAATGTTTAATTAGCTCTTTTAATTTTTTTGCCAAATTACTCTGGAACACTGTTACTGTGAGGAACAGAAATGTATGGGAATTTATACCTATCTTGTTAAATTACTAACTACGTTAAGCAGAGGAACACCACATTCATCTTGATCTACTGCATTCGCATCTGAAGAGAATAATAAACATAATTTTCAAGTAAAGTGATTTTAGATGTACTACAAAGCAGGAAACTTCAAGTGTTTACAACAGTCCTCATAACAACAACATAAAATACAATGGCACAAGCCTCTTCTTGCCATGGGTCATGAAGAAGAAAAGTTTTTTTCCTCTTTCTATATGTGCAATACCAGCAATTTCTCTGATGCATCCCTATAAAACTTCAGAAGCAAAGGAAGGGATTCTAGATTCCTGAAAAATATTTTTCAGGGGTAAAAGTTTCAAACTGCATTAATAAGCAGGATGTTGGCAAATATGATCATGAAGATCTCCAGGTTAATCAATTCAAACACTGCTAGCAAAAGGTGATAAATGCTGTACAGCAAGGCAAAGCCAGGCATTTAGCAACCGGTGAGTTGTGAGACAAGCATTACTTGCGATGTTACCTGTACACAGAGAGAAAAACCAGACATTGTAAGAAAGAGCGCGTCTTTGCTATCTCCAGGATTTTCTGACCAAGTTTTGTTAGAAAGGGAAAAGCCCTTAGTCATACTTCACCACCGAACCAATAGTGTCATTACCGGGTGTTTAGTTCATGTGAATTAAAAGGAAGTTTTCCAATCCCTGTACATCATCAGTATCCACTGATATTAGCAGAAAAAATAGATTAGCTGTATGGTTTAATCAAGTGTCTACTGAAATTAGGTGGAGAATTTGGGTCATATCAAAGGAAACCCTTAAAAAAAAAAAGTCTGACTGTTAACAGTTCTTAGTATACTTTGGGATTAATGACATTGTTTTTTACATTTCGATTTTTCCAGTAAAGTAAAAATTAAGATTGTGTATTGTGTTTGCATGACAAGGTTTTGGTAG
>NW_010526457.1:0-242 GCF_000687285.1 Phaethon lepturus
AGCCGTGATGCCAGTCGCAGGGACAGTGATGATGATCCCAAGTGCTGGGCAGCGACAGTGCCAAGGGTGGGGACAGCGACGGTGCCAAGCCCATAGCAGTGACGGTGCCAGTGATGGTGCCAAGTGGGTGGTGGTGACAGTGCCAAGTGTGGGGACAGATGTGGTGCCAGGCACGGGGAAGTGACGGTGCCAAGTGAGGGGACAGTGATGGTGCGAAGCCCGGGGCAGTGGCAGGCGGGGGG
>NW_010526457.1:436-703 GCF_000687285.1 Phaethon lepturus
TGAACGTGAGCGACGAGGAGCTGGAGGAGATGCTGAAGGAGGGGAAAGGGCCCATTAACTTCACCATCTTCCTGACGCTCTTTGGGGAGAAACTGAATGGTGAGTGGTCCTGGGCGTCCCCCGACACCCCCAGCACCCCTGACAGACCCGGGGGTCCGCCCCGAATCCCACCTAATCCCTCCTCCACAGGCACCGACCCTGAGGAGTCCATCCTCAACGCCTTCAAGCTCTTTGACCCCACCGGCGCTGGGACTGTGAACAAGGATG
>NW_010526457.1:762-1789 GCF_000687285.1 Phaethon lepturus
CTGTGAACAAGGATGAGTGAGCAGGGGCCTGCAGGGACCCCTCAGGGCACCTGGCCGGATCCTGCATCTTCCAGGATGGGGCAGGAGCCGACCCTCGGCTCAGCCATTCCCTCTTCCCACAGGTTTAAGCAACTCCTTCTGACCCAGGCAGATAAGTTCTCCCCAGAGGAGGTGAGGTGGCTCCCGCTGCCATCCCCATCCCCATCCCCCTCCCCTGTGCTGGCCCCTGCCCACCCTGTCCCCTCCCAGTGTCCCTGCATGAGGGGGGACAACAGGACCCTCAGGGGAAGCGTGTGCCCAGGACACGTGGCTCTGCCTGCCCACAGGGAAATGTGGGGAGGGGGACACAGCCCACAGCCCCAGATCCCTGTGGCCCCCCAGAGACCCTGTCCCCAAGGTCCCTGTGTGCCCAACCCATACAGCCCCATCCCTATGATCCCGAACCCCATCCCCGAGGTCCCCAAGATCGCCACATGTCAACCCTGCACAGACCCTGTCCCCAAGATCGCCGTGTGCCTGGCCCCATGCCTGTGATCCAAACCCCAGCCCTGAGGGCCCCAGGTGCCCCACTGGGGCCCTGTCACCAAGATTGCCACGTGTCCCCCCATAGACCTCCGCCGTCGGCGTCAGCAGGGCCCGCTGTGGGGTGCCAGCCCCCCACCCCGCTCCCCCATGTCCCCAAGGTCCCCATGTGTCCCACAAAGTCCTCATCCCTGTGATCCCCATGTGGCACCCCGCAGGGACCCGTCCCAGCCCCCCGGGCGCGTGTCCCCACGCAGGTGGAGCAGATGTTCGCGGTGACGCCCGTCGATGTCTCAGGGAACATTGACTTAGAAGTCGCTGTGCTACGTCATCACCCACGGGGACGAGAAGGACTGAAGGGACAGCAGGTCCCCTGCCCCCGCCGCTCGCTCCGGCCAAATAAACCACAAAATGAGAGGATCTCATCTGTCCATCCGTCTGTCCATCCACAGCAGCCCCGGGGAGGGAGGCAGCTCCCTTCAGCCAGGGCTTCGGCTCCCCGTGT
>NW_010526457.1:1890-2224 GCF_000687285.1 Phaethon lepturus
TAGGCTGGGGCAAGACGTTTTATTGCGTGGGGAGGGGGATCTGGAGGCTGGGGTGGCAGGAGGGCAGGTTCGGGGTTTGGGGGGTGGCACTTGGGGCTGGCTGTGGAGGCACTTGGGGCCTCTGAGCCCTGCAGAGACAAGGAAGGAGCAGTGAGTCGGGGGCTACTGTCACCCCATCACCCCAATTCAGGTGCCAGCGAAAATGGCTCCTCCATCCTTCCCCCCAGCTCCAGGGTGCTTTTTGGGGTATCCTGCTTTTTGCAGGGGTGTAGGATGCGGATGCAGAATGGAGGATGTGGGGTGCAGGACGGGGGATGTGGGGTGTGGGATGGGG
>NW_010526458.1:0-252 GCF_000687285.1 Phaethon lepturus
TGACCTCCTGCCCGTGGCACATTGGGGGAGGGATGGGGCAAGGCTTGCCTTGTGCTGGGGTCCACCAGCTGGCACAGGGGCTTTGCCATCTGGGTATTGAGTAGCAAGGGAGCGATTTTAGTTTGAGCCAAATACAAGCTTTTTCCCCCTGAAAGATCTTGTCGCAGCGACCTGTCCTGCCGGCCACTGTATAACCCACGCACCGAAGGCCTTCAGCGCACGGATTATACGGCAGGCGGGGGGGGAGAGGCG
>NW_010526458.1:391-3757 GCF_000687285.1 Phaethon lepturus
GGCCGCAGGGAAAGGGCAAGGTGAGGGCTTAGAAACAAGGTTTTGGCACAGAAAATGGCTGTTCCCATCTTGCTGTGTGTAAGTGGCTCACATGGATTTTAGGGAGGCAGGTGTGACAGGGGAAAAAGAAGACCCTAAAGGATCCTTAGGGAGTGTAGGGGAAGGGTCAGCAGAATATATGTGACATACACTTATGTGACAAGCAGCTATCAAAACTTCAACAGCTTCACTTGAATTCTGTCCTCAGTCTGCCTTCCCCAGACTTTCTTAACATTTCTGAAACGCTGAGTAAAGTCTGTTACTATGTAATCAGTTCGTAACAGCTTTCTGTCTGTTTTTGATTTATGTCTAAGCTCCAAAGGCTTCAAAAGTAAGCGCGCAAACAGACAGGATGGTCTGCTCAAGGAGTCTCTGGACTCAGTGTTATTCAGTGAGTATTTGAGATCTCCAGAAATCAAGTTGCCCTTCCAGCATCTGGAGTCTTGCTTTTTTAAAAATCTTGTTCTGCAGTGTATGCTTACATCATTATTAATAGGAAACTTGCCTGTTTCCTAATTTTATATTGGCAGAGCCAAGGAGCTTTAATGCTTTAAGTTGTTGCTATAGCATTTGCCTGGTAAGGTGCATGTATTTCAGATAGAGTGCCACGTTCCCATCTGTCTCAAGCCTCCTGGTTCTCTGGTTGCCCACTCTTAGGTCAACTGACCCACAGTCTCTTCCAAGACTTACTTTTATGATGGAGGACTTGTCTAGGGAGGTGGTAAAGCAGTGAATCCCATGCTTGTGTCTTAGTCTGGCTTTACTGCTGAAGGTGGTATCCAGGTAGGACTGCTCATGGAGTTGTATTTTACTGGAACTGTAAAACAAAAATAAAATAAAGTTGTGTACTAGTCTGGAAAAGCTACGAAGGAGGAACAATAATCTATGCAGTTCTTGCTTTCCTTCTTATTGTTCAGGTATGCTGTGGCCTCCCAATGTGCTGGGCCAGTTGTAGGTGCTGTAACCCCTCTGTTAGGCGCATACTTCTTTTTGCGTCTGAGTTTGTGTGGGAAAAGTTAGCTCCAGACACCATGTCTGCAGGTGGTTTCTCTCCTCCTGCACTGGATGGCCTGCTTCCATCCCCTGGGTCGGGCCACCAAATGTAGGAGGTTGGTAGTTAATCCTGGCTGGGCTCAGTACGGCTCCCGCTGGTGAGCTAAGTTTTGTGTGTGTGTGATACCCCAGCACTAACAGTGGCACCCTCTGTTTTGGAGGAATCTGCGGGCTCTGCCAACTGGCTGCTGAGAGGTGGCATCTGGGCGGCTGAGGTCTCACTTGGGCCCGGCCACGTGCCTCTGCCCCATTGTCGAGGCTGGTGGTTTGGGGAACCGTTCAGCTGTTTGTCAAGGGTGAACAATGCCTTGTCTGTAGGGGATTGCTTTACCGTAAATAACGTTAGAATAGCATGAAAAATCCCTTTCAGGTCAACTCCCCCACAAGTGTTCTGGCTGAGCTATTAGCAGCTTCTGCCACCCCCGCACGGCCAGCTGAATGGGCAGTGTATTTGGCTGATTTGGGTAATGCTATTCAGTTTTGATGAAAGCGAATGGCAGAGCTTTTACTGTCCAGAATCCTGTTCATGAGCAGGCTATTGCTAGAGCTGCAAAGGACAAAAATGGATCAAGTTGCATAATATCTTCTAACCAAAGATTAGCTCCGGTGTCTACAAAGCCCTAAGGGAATAGTGCTCAAAATAATAGGGACATTTGAGAGCTTTCTTTACTGTGTTCTTGTCACCACTTCTTGGGATGGAGAACACGGTGTGCAGATTGTGTGACATCACCCTGATGAGGCTAGCAGCTTGGTTAATCAGGACTGCTCCATTGAATAGCGTGCACCATGCGGTGGCCAAAACACATGCTTTTACACCGTGGTCAGATGCAGACAGCCTGGCACTCCCAGCAGGGCCTGCTGACTTGAGCTGGGTGCTTCCAAGAGTCTGGTGGTCTCCAGACAGGAGGTGGCTTGTGGCAGGGGGATGGCAACGCAGTTGCCTGTGCCTGACCGCGCGGGCATGCCTTCATCTGCTCACTGCTTGAATACAGGTAGAGCTCGGAGCAGGAACTGCAGCGCGGAAGGAGAGCGGTGCTCCTCGTTTTCGAATGCTGACAAATACCATATGGTGCAGGGGCAGCTACAACAAATCCCGTAACAGACAATTATGGGATAATCTGTATGTAGAGGAAGCTTGTTCCTAAAGTCTTGCCTGCTATGGTTTATAAACCTGCAGCATGAGGATTTATATACTTTATTTTTCCTGCCTAATGCAGCGACTCTCATTATCCACGTGACGGTCCGCACCTGTTCTGAGTCCAGTAGGCTGTCAGCATCAGTGGTATTCTGTGGCAGGGAGTTAATTAGGTGTTCTAATAAGAATAAAGAAGAGTGTTTCCTTAGAATAATTTTGGGTACATAGCCCTTTTGTACAGCCTTTGTACAGGGAAATGAGGCTGTTTTCCTGTTGTAAGATGGACTAAAGGAGAATGTCTGACTTACCTTCTCCATACCACAAATTATTTTGTGTACTTTTGTCTTATATACCTTATTCACAAGCTTTTTA
Source organism: Phaethon lepturus (assembly GCF_000687285.1). NCBI lineage: Eukaryota > Metazoa > Chordata > Aves > Phaethontiformes > Phaethontidae > Phaethon > Phaethon lepturus. The sequence continues at coordinate 2,991 of NW_010526458.1, forward strand.
GTATCTTCACCTCTAAGACTTTCAAAGACTCCCAGTAACTTTAGCACCCATGCTTTTTCAGGCATACCTGCTGAAGGATAGAGTTGAGGGAAACCGACAAGTGTTCCAGTGGAACACACACTTGTTGATTTTCACGCAGTATTGTAACACCACCTTTTTTTTTCACCCCTCCCCATGGTCAGAGTATTTCAGCTGGATGGAGCCTTTAATTGAGCACAGTGATTCTCAAGTCTGTGTCATTAAATACGTGTCCTTTTTTTACTCTTTGTTGAAGCATTGTTGTAGAACTTCTACAGCATTTGCCTATTCTTGGTAATTTCATAGACTTAGCGCAAAGCAGTCATTACTCCGTCTGTGTAGTCTGAATTGTCCTCTACAGTGGCTACTTTTATGGATCTTGGCACCCAAACTTTGTATAACTCGGGGCCACACTGATGGTTCATTTCTAGAGGAATAGATGTGCCCTTCTCCTTTTCATCTTCTGGGGATTCTTTTTTTTGTCCTGTAAGGCTTCTCTGTATCTCTGTTGCTATGGAAATTTATGAATTTTGCTTGCAAAAAGAAGGCAATGAATAACAGTTTGGTTCAGCTGGAGTTCCTAAATGTAGTCTATATTCAGAGGTTATAGGAGGAAGAGGAATTGGTGTGGTTTTGAGGTTTCTTGGTTGGTTGATTGATTGTTTTTTGGTGGGGTTCTTTTTTGTTTAATCTAAGAGTCAATAATTACCTTAGAGGTGCTCTGACTTTGTCAGCTCCTAGAGCAGGAA
>NW_010526458.1:3788-14894 GCF_000687285.1 Phaethon lepturus
AGTTATGAGGAAGGAGGGAAACTGTTGAAAGGAGAATGCAGCAGCTCCAAAGGGGATGCTATGAAAACTCTTTCTGCATAGCACAGGCAGTGTGAGCCTGTGGCAGCACACCATTGTGTTCCTCACCCTTGTTATCTCTTTTACAGATAACTGACTCAGCTGGGCACATCCTGTATGCCAAGGAGGATGCCACTAAGGGCAAGTTTGCCTTCACCACTGAAGACTATGATATGTTTGAGGCCTGCTTTGAGAGCAAGCTTCCTGTGGGTAAGTGAAGTGAAAGGTCTGTTGGCTGCTTCTACCTTCCGAACAAGTTCACGTAGATGTGTGGATTAGGGGTATGGGTGAAGTGATCCTGAGTGTGGCCTGCAGAACACTATTGGACTTTTAAAGCTGATCTTCAGGATGTTGTGGGCAGTCTCACTGCAGAATACCTGCTGTCAGTGTTACTTTTGAAGTTAAGTAATCCTCTGTGGTTGTCGTGTACAGTGCTTGTGTTTCGTCTGAAAGGGGAATCGCATCTTCCTCCCGCAGAGGTCACCACAGTTGCAACAAGTGGCAGTACCGGGGAGCAAAGCATGCTGCTTTTGCCCTTTTCATGCATCTCCCCATCTTGCGGTCGAGCTAGGACAGAGCAAGGATGCCATCATCTCCAGGACCCTGTCTTTCTCCCCAGCTGACCATCTCTCCCCATTTGGTGGAACGTGTTCTCTCTGCAACGCGTACTTGGCAGAAATCCTGTGTTAGGTTAACAACCATTTTCTGGGGTAGGTGGGGTGTGTGGGGTGTGTATAGAGAACGTGGCCTTAGTTTGCACCTGCAACTGCTCTCTAAGTGGTCAATAAAGGGAAGGGGAAATGAGCAGGACATCAGCCTTGCATTTGTGCTGCAGGGATGGTTGCCTAACGAGCGCTGAGGCTTGTTTCCTGTGAGTGTGACGCATGTGCTGCTTTGAGTGGCTGGGCTCAACTTCAGGACAAATGTGCTCAAAACAGCCCACATGTGGGCTGTAGTCTCATTTGCGGTGGTGTGAGCGCGTGCAAGTTCATAGGTGCTCGCATCTTTTCACAGTCACTGTCAGAGTTCTGCTCCCTGGACCTCGTTCTTCTTAGGTGTTATCCTAAAATACCCCAGAGCATTTTGCAGAGCAGTCACTAGCAGTGTTCCTCATATCTGTTGAAAGGCAGCCTCTGTTTTGCTTTTCTGCTTCACGTATAAGATACAAATAGTTTGCAAGTAGAAGAGAACTTTCCAGAAAGAAAAGGCTATCTTCTTTGCTGGGATTGGGAGGGATCTGGCTTGTAACACCTCTTCTATAGTATTTTACAGATAAGACAGTGACCCCAAATGCTCAAGATTTTGCTTTTATTTCACTCCAAAGGTAGGGCTTCCAAATGCTCCTTAACGCATAGAGACATGCAGGCAACTAGTGACTCATCTGGGAGTCACTCATGCTATTTACTGTCCAACACCTGGGTATTTGGGAGGTCTCCAGACAGGCCCACAAAACCTTTCATAGCTTCCATGTGATCATACATTGAAGTGGGAAAGGTTTCTTTCTTTAGTTGTGTCTAGACTCTTGTTTCAGTGCTTGTGACCAGAGGTTTCTTGCCTAGACTGAGCCCCTTATAGCTGTTTTGACTGCAGCAAATGTTTGTTCCCTGGGTCCCTTGTATTGTTGCAAGTTTGTTTTAAAGCTTTCAGTACTGATAAGGATAAAATATTTCAAAGTGCAGCTTCTACCTGGTGACTAGTGGGGTGTTGAGATGCCAAAATTTAGAGCTGTTCAATTAAGCAGCCAAATCCTCTTCTGGAGGCTTTTCTCTTTGGGGGCCTTCAAGCCGCCATTTTCTTTTTAGACCCAGGCACCCCAAATTCCTTGCTAAAGAGAGATGCTGCATGATGAGTATCTCCAGATTTCCCATGCCTGTGCTGGAAATCAAGGAAGTATTAAAGTAAGGGAGGTGGCACTATGAGGCTTGATCATCTGCAGGACTTGGTTAAGTTACTGTGGAAGAAGTAACCACATCACAAGGAAGCGCCTTGTTTCCTCTATAAGGTCATCATGGGAATGGGGGAACTGACCAAGTGCTGTTCTATCCCCATGTTTCACTTTAAAGGGCGGGGTTTTTTTTTCTTTACAGTCTCATCAAGTAAGTGGTCAGGAATTGTAGTGTGGCAGCCAAGGAGGATATTGGTGGAGTACTGGAAGAGAAAAACTGTTGGTAGAGGAAACCCAGAACCGTTGAGACTTGAGGGGTCTTAGCAAATGGGATTTCTCAATCCTTAACCACAGAAATGAGGAAGAGGAAGTGAGAAGGAGGTTCTGTTTAGACGGTCCACCTTATCAGAGTGGAGGAATTCTTAGGGTGCTTCTTGGAGCTATGGGTGTTTGCATGATGGGCTTTTTCCCTCTTCCAGGGTGGAAGGGTCCTGTATTCATGACCAGTGCTCTTTTTCCAGGCACATCTACTCTCGCACCATATGCTTATCTCTGAGAAGAACAGCCTGGCCTGCACCACAAGCTCCCCTGTTGGGCTCTTCCTGTGTGCTAATCTTTACCTCTTTGCTCCTTTTGTAATCTGTCTCTTCCAAAACTTTCTTAAGAGTGCTATGGCTCATTTTTTCTGGAATTCCTGTGGGAAATTTTTTTGATATCCTGTTCAACAATCCTGTTCAAGCACTGACTTTGCAAATTAGGAGCTCCCCTAATCTCCCAGGAAACAGTTCTGTGCTCATGTGAGATGACCTCTTGAAGACCTCCTGGGGGATGTAGGTGTCAGTTTAGTTTAAGATCTCTGGGACTTAACTCTTTTTCTCTTTGCTGCTAATCCAGTCTGCTCTGGCGAGCCCTGGCTGCAGGGGGTGCAGGGAGTTACTCAGGATCTGATGAGTGTGAAGGGAGCTGCCTAGTGCCTTGGGCTCGGTAAACTTGTAGAAGAGCAGCTTGAGCTTTTCCAGGCCAGTCCTTGACAACGTTAGCCTCTTGCAGAATATCTGCTTTCCATCCCTTTGCACCCAGCAGCTCCAAGTTTTCTACTTTCTACTCTTGGCAGCTCTCCCTTCCAGCCTGACAAATTAATCCTTCCAGTTCTGTTCTCCTGTTCACTGGCCTTTTCATCTCTCTCATCTCTTCCTGGAAGCTCCAGCTCTCCACCCAAGTTGCTGTAATTTGAACAACATTAAAAAAAACTTCTCATTGAACTGTGTGCTTTGCATTTTTTTTCTACAGCTACTGTTGGCTATCCTACCTGACAGTCTCCAGGCATGCTGGTATATGTATGGCATAAGCAGTCAAAACTTGTGGTTGGAGAAAGGAGCACTGGATGGCTGTATATATATAGCCTGTCTGTTAAAGAACAGTGCTGGGATTTGAGTTTCTTTTTACAGTAACCGATCTTTTATAAGAAAACCAAAAAATTCCATCTTAACCCTAATTTATCCATTGGGCTTTTACATAGCTGGGTTTGAATTTTGAGCTCCTCTATCCCTCAGGGAATTTAAGAAACAGTTTGTAGTTGATATGGACCATCCTGTCAGTGGGTTATTCCATGTTCTGCTGGCAGTAGAAGGTGGAGGTGATTTGACTCTGGTGTTGAAGAGCTGTTTAGTGGGTAGAGAGAAGATTTGGGGATGATATACTGAAGATCTGGAGTATGTTCCTGGCTCCAACTGGAGTGACCCAGTGTAGCCTGTACATTGAATTTGTTTGTGGAGTGAGGGAATGTCCACTGGCAGCCTCTTAAGGCAAAGTGTGAGTATTGGACATGCTCCTGGATAAAGACTCTGAAATTCATAGTGTAAGTGAATTCAGACCTTGTGTTTTGCTGGCAGCCAGCTGAGGACAACTGTATGCCGCAAAGAGTTGGGATTTGGGAATGTGTTATGTACAGACATTTCCTTGGTGGGTGGTATAGCGGAATATGATACTCGGGTCAGCTGATGTGCTGCATTCTTTAGGGTGTCTTATATGCCCGTTCTATATATTTTTTTTTTCTTCCTCTTGTGAATGTTCTCAGATGTGACAGTTTGTAGCAGTTAAAAGAAGCTATTAGCCAAGGCATAAGTGTCCCTAGCTTGGGGGCTACAGCCTTTAAAGATACCTATTGTGTTGTTGACTGCTGCCTTATCCTACTTGCTGTTTGTGCGGCTCCAGCTGGCATTTCTCTGAAGTGGCATTTTCCCGGTTTCAGAAGCCTCCTGCCATCTTGGGGTTTGCATTAGCAGTGTGGGTCTCGGACATCTGAGCTGTTCTTTCCCTGAAAAGATATGTTGGTAAAGGGATTGCCTTTGCTTCTGCAGATACTGCAGCACACAAGGGTCAGTAGTCCCTGTATTCCTCAATTAGAACAGTTTATCTTCTACTCCTTTGAATGTAAAATCATTTACAACCCCAATAACCTTGACAAGTTGTGGGTGCATTTCCTGCTAGGAGGAACATGGGCTTCCCAGTTGAATATTTGTCCCTCTGGTGACTTGTCTTTTGCCAGGCTGTCTCATAGCAGCTGGTATTCATGTTCTAATCCTCTGCAGTTTTTACAGTGATTTGCATCCTACACACACTTAGTGCTTTTAGTTACAGCTTGTTCTCATTATCTTTGGGAGGCTTTCCTTCAGCCAGGATTTATTGTGAAGTCTCTGTATTTTTAGGCTGGACTGTGCTGCCTCCGCAGTTAGCTGCAGACATGGAGGGAGGGGAGGAGTGTTGTGAGTTCTTCCTCAGTGGTGGGGAGAACTGGTGATTTCCTGGCAGGCTGAATGTTTCGCACAATGAATCCTTTCATTATGCTTCCAGGAACAGGGAGGATGCCGGACCAGCTCGTGATTCTGGATATGAAGCATGGAGTTGAAGCAAAGAACTACGAGGAGGTATGTCCCCTGGCTGCCTGCGCTGCAGGCTCTCCTTTCCTAGCACTCACATGATGCCATTTGTAGATCTGGGGCTCATGATAGGAAGCTGTTTTCCCAGTGGTGATGAAAGCCTGACTGCAACCTGCAATTCCAGTGAAGCTTTGTGTGTTAGGGGAGAGAAAAAAAAAAAAAAAAAGACAAACATCAAGTAAAATTAATTCTGTACTCTGGGAACCGGAGCCTAATGTGTGAATTTCTTTGCTCGGACAGCGTGACCCAGCTTCTGAGCATAGGCATTAGAGGCAACAAGAGACTGAGAGGTGAAGTTTCCCCAGCCCCAGCCGCAGAGGGCATTTTAGGTTAATACCAGATCCTCCTAAAGGTCAAGTTGTGTTGTTACTGTTCTTACCTTCCTGACTGTAAAATGTACTGGCTCAACAGCCCTGAAATATGGATTTCTAAGAACTGGCAGTGTATCCATGCAAAGGTGTTTGGCAGAGTAGTAGCTGGTGTGAAACGGGTATTTGGTTTGAAGGCGTGACATGGCAAATAGGCATAAAGCCTAAACTTTTCCATCTTAGGAAGACATAGCTTTCTTAGACCCAAGAGCCAGCTGTGTGTAATAGGAGTTGCTTTGTGGCTGGAACAGTCCTGGCTGGTTTGGATGCTGAATTTTGATGGCTACTACTATGCTTTTGTCTCACTAGAATTTGAGGTCAATCAGCCCCCAGCACAGAGCCTGTGCCTGAGAAAATGGGAGTTGTTGGCGGAGAAGGATTCCTGCAAATGATTGCTGTTTCCACTGTGCACAACAGCATGGGAGATGCCCTAGGGAGGAGAGTGGGTAGCAGAGGAGGCTGTGCATGGTGCCAGTTAGAAAACGAACAAATTTCTGAGATGGGCACGCTGGAGTTTTTATATCCTTTTGAGCTTTAGGCTAGCTGGTCCTGCGTGGCTTAAGTCAGTCTAGAGCGCATCCTATGTGGAGAGTAAAAAAGAGCTTGGTGTCAGGGAAGAGCAGAGCAATCATTGGGCCAGCTGTCTGGCAAACAGCTACTGAAGGATTACAAGATGTTGAAATCTTATGGGATGACCCCTGAGAGTGTAACTGGGAGGATTATGGTGACTACATTTACAGAATCTCTTTAAATACAACCCCATGGCATACTTTGAGTGACATTACTGTAGTACTACCTAGAAGCATTGTCCCTTATGCAGAAGCAGAAAGGTTCTTGTGCCCGTGTATCTATGTGCTCACTGGTTTCAGATACAACTGTCTTGGAATAAAAGGAAGTGTACATTATGCTCGTCAGTGTAGTTAGATCAATGGAAAAGGTCTGTGGACAAACATGGGAAAAGAATTGAGACTTGCAGTCCCACCTGATACCAAATGCAGATCTTGGCAGCACTGGCAAGCATCCTTGACCTGTGAGGACCTCTCAGAGTGGCAGGCTGTGTTGAACCTTATTGAGTAGTGTGTCTGCAAAGGGCTCAAACTGGTTTACTGTTTGTACAGCTGCTACGGATATTTAGCCATGCTGCTTTGCAGTGTGTTCTTTTCATCCTCTCTCTCTCCAGGTTGCTATAGTATTTGTGGGCTTTGACTTGACAGGTTGCTGTAAGGCCTCAGAGGGGAGGACTGTGGCTCAGGTTTCTCTCCTGGAATCGCTGCCTTTTTGAGCCTTTTGCTTGTGATGTTCATCTGCTGTAAGGTACCGGTGACCTATCTTCCCCTCCAGTTCTTCTTGAACTGCTATAAGGAGACTTGATGCAGGGAGCTGAATGAGGGCCACTGATACTGTCCTGCTTGTGCATGGATATATGCAGTGAGAGGAGGGGTGATGTCCAAGTCCAGCTTCCTAAGCTTTCATAGAATCAGCCATTCTTGGAGAAAAGCAACTGTGAGAGTGAGCTGGGTTGGGAAACTTAACTGCATGGCAGTGTCATACCTTAGTTCTCTGGGGCAGGGAGGAATAACTTTCTCCATTCATTAAGTAGAAAGGAAGGTAGCAAAAAGTGAAAAGAGTTTTCAGAGGGTACCAAGAAGGCTTGTCAATCTAGGTTCCTTTCCAGATCAGCTACTCCTTGTCAATTCTTGGCTACAGCGTGTCTCTTTCTATGCTAGGAATAGAGTTAGGCGTTGACAAATCTTTGAGTGGCCCCTGAGAAGTTCAGTGGAGTTGTTGTCTCTGTTGTTCTGGTGGTCCAGATGTTCCTTCTAGGAGGATGCTGTTCAACCATCAGAGATGCTTGGTGGGCTTTTTACAAAATCCCTTGGAGGAGCTGTGCATACTGGCTTCACTAGGGATCAGAGAGGTTCCAGGATGTGCATCTCAGAGTACATGCAGGACTAAAAGTAGCTAGCAGATGTTTCTAGCTACACCTGTTAAGTGTAGATGAAAGGATGCAGGATAGAGCAAACAAGCCTTGGTTTTTGCCTGTAGAACATATGTAGCCTTCTGTGAATGAGGAAAAGTGCCCTCCAGGAAGATAATGGAGCCAGTCAATGCGGGGTTACCTTGTCAGTAGAGCTGCCTGAGACCTTGTGTGTATTACAGACCTGCTGCTCTAGCTGTGTCAGCAAGAGTCTGGGCCATAGGCACCCTTACACTGGTGCCAGTTTTTCAGCAAAGCTCTGTTGGCAGGTATGTGTCCAGGCCACAGGGTTTGTCAGTACAACTTATTGGCTAGAAAGTGGGAGGGCTTTAACCTCCCTTTTCCTACCCCTCCTCACAGACACACTCCGAATTGACACTGCTGTGCTGGCAGCAATATACAGCTTGCCTCAGCATAAAAATCCTCAGATGACTGCTTGATGGCCTGCTGCTTGCCAGGATATGCGTGTCATGTGAAGACCCTTCACTGAAATGGCTGATTAGCTAGCACTGGCCTGGTCACGAGCATCTCTTCAGATGGGCTCTGACACACAGGCAACTGCCTCTGGAAGTGGTGTTTCGGGGGTGCCTGCACACCGGTTGCCCTGCTGCAGCTGGACCACTGAGGGATGCTGCCCTGTGGCTTATGTCCTGGTAATCCTGTGTGACAGTGAGACCGGTGGTGAGCTGCAGGTGCTCCATGTGTTTCCTGTAGTTTTCTGTAGCACATCTTTCTTCTGCTGCAATCCTTGGGGACATGGCATCTGGCCTTCATGGCAGGGGCCTGTCACTAGTCGGTAAGAGTGACAAATTCTACACAAGAACTAGAGTTACCCAAACCCTGTGCTGTAGCAGTGGCAGGAATTGCAGTTAGCTTCCTTTGAGTAATGTCTTTATGTCACAGATTTTACATAAAGTGTAGTCAGGTTACAGCCCTGGCTGGGGCAGGGATATTTACACATTCAAATTTAAATAGTTGCCATTGTGGACTGTGCTTGCTAATTGAATTTCCTGTGGATTTTTCTTTTTGGCTACAAGTCCATGACTTGTAGGACTGTGGGTTGCATGTTATACACAAAAAATATGTCATATAAAACCAGCTTCTATGAGGGAAGTGCATTTTTCTTTCAAACTGGCTCAAAAGCAGCGTGTCCCATCAGTATTCCAGCAGCGTCACCTAGTGGCTTGACGCAGATGGAGCACTTTGTAGCTGCGTCGTCCCTACCAAGAGCACATGCTGCCCTCGAGGTTATCAGTCTAAGTGATAAAAGCCCTGAGCTCTTGTGAGTGTAATCAAACCACTACTACTGGGAATCAGGCAGCCCAGGCTTTCTGGGGCGTGTGGCAGCAGTTAGCTAAGTGAGTCTTGGTGCTAATATCCTGTCTGCCTATAGAACAGTATTGTATGCGTATGTAAGTTAGTCACCTGTATCTCAGTCTGTGACTTCTATTCACTGGAGGTTTAGTCATGTGGCAAGCTCTTCTACCCACTCCTCAGAAGCCAGCTGTGAATAAGCTAACATTAGGCCAAATAAGGAAGAAATGTGCTTGTATGCATACTGTCCTCCTCTGTTGTGTAGGAGGGGTAGTAGGAAAGTGTTTCAGAGAACAGGTGGGAGAAGTGGTAGTGTTTTATGCAATGGTAGTTTCTGGCTTGTAAAGGTGTTTCCCAGGGGAAGGATGCCCCAGATCTGTAGTATGTGAGGAGGAGTGGTTCAAACTGGCAGTAAAAACCCATGTGGGAGCTTTTGGTTTTGACTCGGTGCTTGCCTGACTCTTCTGTTTTTTAGATTGCAAAAGTGGAGAAGTTGAAGCCTCTGGAAGTAGAATTGAGGCGCCTCGAAGATCTCTCAGAGTCCATCGTTAATGACTTTGCTTATATGAAGAAACGAGAAGAGGAGATGAGGGACACGAATGGTAAGAGACTGTGTGCTCCTTCAGAAGGACACAGACATAAGACCCTTTACTTCTGCTGAATGTGATATTAGGACAGCATGTGGAGATCAAGCAATTATAGTGGTCTCGGCCTGTTCTGTTCCTAGTAAGGGAAACCTGCTGATATTTCTCTCCCTCTGAAGCAGTTACTGAGTCTTGTGTGTCCCATCACTAGAAATCATTTCTTACTGTCTCTATTCCTAATGTGAAATACTATGTACCATTTAGTGTTGCCCATTAACCACAGTTTCACCTTGTTCCCTCTCGTTATCCTTCTTCTTGTTCCCTCTGCTTTTATTCTCAAGTACTGATGGTGCTCGCGTGCCTTTGCCTTCATGCTGTACGATACCTTGCCTTTGAAGTTTCACAGGGGTGGGGAGAGAAAAATCCTGGGAGCTTTGCCCTCTTGAAGTGCATCCTGTGATGTCAGACTCCCGTGCTATGGTTTGTTGTCTGTTTCAGAGTCGACAAACACCCGGGTTCTGTACTTCAGCATTTTCTCCATGTGCTGTCTCATCGGACTGGCCACCTGGCAGGTTTTCTACCTGCGTCGCTTCTTCAAGGCCAAGAAACTGATTGAGTAAAGGAGCAAGTCCTCCTCCCCCTCCTCTCAGACCCAGCTGGACACCGCTGGGACCCAGCCATGGCCCACTGGAGCCATCTCACAGATGATACCCATTGACTGGAGCTTTTCTGCAGATACTTGGACCCTATATGGGGAGGGGAGCCTAAACATCGGAGGCAGCAGGGGACTTGTGAAATCCTGTTGGATGTTGAAGGTGGGGGAGGTTCTGATGGGTTTGGGGATTCCTGGGGCAGAGATAAAATAAAAAAAAGATGTTTCCATGACAGCTGCAGCAAGTTTTTGCGCTGTCTGTTCTCCTTTTATAATCCTGGCTTGATGATGTCTCCCGTCTGTCTGTGACTGTAGTGTTACTCTGAGCCACTTGACCCTGCTGAGCATTTTAGGTGCCATGCAGCTAGCACTAGGGCAGAGCAAGGGATTCCCTGTTCTGACCAGCTGGGATCTAAGCCTCGTGCAAACGGAGGCGATTGTAAAGCAACAGGATTCATCATTCTAGCAGGGCCTGAGGATAGAGGGAGGTCCAAGGTTTGGTCCCTGTCGTGGACCTCTGTGTTTCTCCCTGTGGGAGCTGGTGTCTTTGTGCTGACAGGTCAGGGCACTTGCACATAAGTCAGTTCAGCCTGGAGGAAGGGGAGCCTTGGAAGAAGGACTTGGGAACGTGCTTGAGCTTGGAAAGGAGAAGCCTTCTTTGCTCAGATAAGCTGTCCAGCCTTGGTCCTACCCTTGCTCCACGTGTTTGTCTTGGATTTGCCTCTCTTGTTCTGAAATGATGCAGCAGTTTTCCTGAAAGGCTTGGTCAGGGATGGTCTTTTGTGCAGACAGGAGGCCTCAGTCAGATACAGTCACAGAGCAAATAGGAGCACGTTATGCTTGGAAACTTGGTCTTACATTGAGCAGGAGACTTTTCTCATCTAACAGCGTAGCGTTTAGCCAGCAGGCAGCTGGCTGAATCTCATTTTCTGAGATCTCAAAGCAAGGTGGGCTGCTGCTCCTGTGCAGCATGAGGGCCTGTGCCCTGCTTTTGAGGTCTGAGGGTGCAAGGGGTGCTTTGCAGGTTGGCAGAGGAATTGCTGGAAGAATGTGGATGAACTCAAAAAAGCAGTAAAGAGTAGGAACACGGTAATACTACGCCTGGGGGTGGGGGAGTCTGAACTGTGCCCTCAACAGAATTGTTATTCTGTATGGTCCTACAGAGAGAGCAAGCCGCTTCTCGTTTCTCAGCCATCCAGATGGCATGATGTGAAATAAGCCAGGCTGGGAAAAAACAGGCAAGTTAACTTCCTGGACTTACCTGCAGTAAGTCTTTAGGCAGTGATTAAAATTCTTTCACCTTTTCAGCATTCCTTCAGAGCAAATGGT
>NW_010526458.1:14925-19079 GCF_000687285.1 Phaethon lepturus
TGCCTAGACACTTCTAGCTAGGGAAGGGGTTCTCGCAGCCCTAGGCCTGGCCTACCATTTTGACAAAAGCATGGTTTTATAATTTCTGACTTGAATCTGATCTATTGCTGGGAAGGAAACGGTTGTCCAGGGTGAGGCAATGGGAAAGAGGATGAAAAGATGACCTCCTGTCATCTAAGTACAGTAGTACTTTGCCTCCCCTTTGCTGTTGCCAAGTTCCTGGAGTTGTTAGTTCCACTGGCAAGTGCTTAGATTGCTTTTAATTTGTTTCTTTTTTGATAAAGCCATATTAAGAACCCAAGTCCACTCCTCTGCCCTTGCATTCATTTTATCCTTGTACATTTTTGAAAGCTGTTACAATGCAGAACAGCAGCGATGCCACAGGACTGAATTACAGAAATCATTTGAAGGTAGTTTTAGGTCCTACAGTTTGAAGCCTGTAGATCTGTTAAGGTTTTGCTTTTGTTTTTATATAACTTGAAAAGACAGTACAACAAAGGGGCTTTTCCAGTCTTGTCTGTTTTGATACCCTCTTCCCATCCTTATCGGAATACAAAGTTATCTTTATCTTAAAAGTGGTGGCGAGGCCTTAGGTTCCCCAGGTGACTATTACACTATCATCGTTCTGGTGTTGCGTTTTGATCTTCACTGTACTGGTATGGTTACTGGGGAACAAGTGTGGGGGACTGGTATGGATTTACCTGTAACGACTGGTTGGGGGATTTTGTCAAACTTCTCAAATAAAATTCCCTTGGGGAAAAACAACCCACCTCAGTTGTCTGTGTGAATCTTGTCCTCTGTGCATGTTCCTACCGACTGCTGTTTCCTGCAAGCTGACCTGTCACAGGAAGCAGCAAATACACAGACCCCTTGCAAGCCCTTGGGTTTCTCTAGTGAAAGTTCATCTACAAAGAATTTGAGAATTCCGGCCTCTGGAAAGGTATCGGCTGCATGGGCTTCTCCGCAGAGTGGGACCAGCACAGTAATGTAATACAGGTTACCATTTGCTGCCTTTCTTCTTTCCCGCTTCCTAATTATATCCCCCTATGTGGAGGAATTTTGAGTCTGATAGTGAAACAGGGCTGGTGCTCTAGAGCACAAGATTCAGTTTTTCACTGTCGGCTCACAAGTAAAATTTAGTTCATTAAGACAAATGGAATTGCTTTCAGTTTTGTGCTTTAGAGGAAATTTTATATTGTTGCAAAGAAGAGTTGGTCCTATGTGAGTGACAGATGCTTACTCAAGAGTGGTTAGGTATTTACCAAACTGCCGTCAGATCTCTGTTGAGCCTGCGAGCCTTTTGTCATGAGGTAGCCAAGTGAGATATGCCATGTAACAGTAACATAAGTGCTAGATAACTAGTTAGTATTACCGGGGAGAATTTCAAGAGGGGAAATTCCCAGATCTTTGGATAAGGATTAGCCTCTGCAAGTTCTTGCCTAGATGAATATTTAAGTATGTGAAATCGTACCATTGTTCTCATGCGGTAGGTTGGCGGTGGATCTGGGCTGTTTCAGAGTACTGCAAATGCACAGCTGGTGTCTTCGTTCCATTTTACTTCTGGGAAATGGGCTAAAGTTGAGCAGTTGCAGATACTTGGGTCTGAGCCCATCTTTGTGTGAGATAGATGCATCGCTGGTAAATCTGTAATTGCCTGTAGCAAACTGCATCAGACTTTTCCAGCCTCTTCCACCCACTTGTCAATGTGACTAACGATTTAATTACCACACTACTTAACCAGCGCGTGAGCATTCCTAAGTAAGGTATATCTTCGCGTACTCCCCCTCCTGCTATGCCAGTGTCAGCTGCACCCTGTTCAAAGTGCCTGCCGCAGCTGCTGTGTGCGGGCACGCGTAAGGGGATGAGCATTTTACACACTCTGTTGCTCATTTCTTACAAGCTGCTCAGGTATGTGAGAAATAACCCAAGTGTACAACACCTGCTTTGTCTCCTAACTGGCAGATCAGGGACTTTTGACTCAAAACTAGTTTGGCAACTGGTTGGCGAGACCATTAGGGGATTCCTGCCTGTGTGCTTCAAGAGGTCCTACAAGCAGAGGTTTGGGAAAGTAGTGTGGTGTCACTTCACCCCTGCCAGTTCATGTGATGTATTTCTGTCTCCCTCATACCTTTAGTTGTGTTGCTCTACTGTACTTGTCTTTCAGATGCCTGAGATGGCCTTGCCCTTCATGAGCAAAGACTTTGGGCAATGAACTTCCCGCATGTTCAAGGTGGCTTGCTGGGAAGGAGAGAGCACAAACCTGAAATGGATACATCTACCACAGGAGAGAAAAAAAGTTGGGTCTGGATAAGACTGCAGGAGTTCAGTGTTGGTAGTTTTGTCTGCTGCCCCTTCTCCACCTAAAAAAATTGTCAGGCTGTGCTTGTTCTGTTGTTCCTCCCCCAAACCACAGCTGGTGGTGGTGTGGTGGCTCTGGCAGGCCTGCCTTTCTCTGAGGAAGGTGGAAGGAGCAGAGGATTTAGAAACACTGCCTGTTGGCATTTCGTGGACCTTTTTGTAAACCAAAACAGGTGAGCCCAAGCTTTTGCTGCAGCACTAAAATACTTGTATCTGCTCAGCAGTGTTTGTAGGAAGCCTGTTTTGCTTTGCACTGGAAGTCTGTTGCACTGGCAGGAGTTGGGAGTTGCTCTGCTTCAGCTGGAGCTGAAGTAACTTAAACTTTCTGCAAAATGGCAGTAATTGATGCCTGATAGCTCCTTCTGTTGCCAGAGGTCTGTGTGGTTTATCACCTTAAACTCAACACATTAGTTTGCTTGCTGACACAGTCTGCCAGAGGACCTGTGGTCTCCAGGTGTCCATTTCAGTGATCTTTGCTATGAGGATCATTTATTAGGCTCATGTTCAGAGAAAGCTGCTGTGTCCTGAAGGACCCATCTGACTTATTGTACATTTTATTGCAAAAACTGAAATACATGTTGAATAACTTCCTTTGGGGGCATGTTACTCAAAAAAGGCAACGACAGAACCATGCTCACATTGCTCTGTCTCACTGTGGTTTCCTGTCACTTAATTTCCTTTCATAGCTGATATTCCTGAGGTATCTTTTCCCTGAGCTTTTAAATTGGTTGCATTATGTGATGTTTGCATAAGCTGCATGAGGAGGTTCTGTTAGAATTGTAATGAGATGAACTTGTTTTTTCTTGGTTATATGGGGGGGATGCTGTTCCTACAGCCACCACACAGCCGGGGCAGGCAGAAGGGAGGACATGCTTGTGTTCTCCAGCTATACCCCGTTGCAGCTCTGGTCTGATCTGCTGCAGAGCTTTACCTTCTAGGGTTTTCTCACCCATACTAGCTGCTTATTTTTTTTATTTCCCCCTGGATATACTTTGTTTGGATAATCTTCCCCCAGATGTAAGATATTTGCTATACATTTGTGACTGGAATCTCATGGTGTCATCTTCATTATAATTAACCATGTAGATGCCCTGTCATTTCTTCCTTCTCAGTGTCGGCTTCTCTTTCCTTGTGTTAGTAACATAATCAATGTACTATCTTGACTCGGAAAACCATGAATGAGATCTTTGAACCAAGGCCGATACTTGCTATGATTTGGTTTAAATTACAGCGTTCCTATCCTTATACAAATTCATTGTTCAGTAATGATTTTGCAAGAGGCAGAATGGCCCATTGCCTCTATGTGGTCTGATTTCTTTAAATGTTTGAGTAAAAAATTCAGTGTAAAGTCAGGTGTATAGTCTTCAGTCATATTCCAATACACCTGAGTGGGCAGCGGCTGTTACTTCCCCTAGGGGCATCTTGGTGGGAAAATTACTTGCCCTGCTTTTTAAAGCATAGTAAAGTCAATGCTGTGGCACAGCTAAACCTGATTGTGGCTACTACTGTGATCATTTTATGGAAGAATTTGTATGATACTGCAGATAATAACAGGCAAGATAACTCTACTTTTCAAGTCAGAAAAATTAAGATTTACTTTTTCAATTAGTCTTCTGATTTTCTACAACTGTTCCAGATTCCTTAATCCCATTTCCGTGAGATTTTGCCATCTTGATTTTTTTTTTTTTTTAAATTATTATTACTTGACAGATGACATTTTGCCAGGTATTCCCCTTTCAGTGGAGGGAGTGAATGATCCCGAGCAGAACATGTCTGAACTTTTTCATGCATTCCTG
>NW_010526458.1:19110-20224 GCF_000687285.1 Phaethon lepturus
AAACTGACGTGCTGTCTTTGCCGCTTGGAAGGACATCTTTGTGTGGAAACAGATATGATGCACAGCAAAAAAACTTTGATGGATAAGTTACTCACTTTTAAAATAGGTGCGTATAATACTGAACAGCTCTTTAACCCTCACCACATTGCAAGGACCCCTGCCTGTTGTTTCATGCTCCAAGCAATAAAGCGTCTTCCCAAGGGAGTGGGATAAGAGCTAATCAGGCTTTGTCGTACCTTGTTTTAAGGATTTGTGCTCCTCCTGTAAGTGTCGGATCACCTTGTCCTGAAGTGAACATTCCCCACTGTTCAGCTCCACTTTCACATCTGCGGTTGTGACTGCTGAGCTTTGAAAACAAAATATTGAAATGATGATGGTGTGCATTATCTATGAAGAAAATAAATGACTTACATAAGATTAAGGTTGCTAATACTTATGACAGGGAATTTATTGCAGCTCCAGATCTAAAATATTATTTATGAAGCTTTCCGTTTATTTCGTCTTGGTTAGAGAGAAAAGTCATGAATCATGAGTGCCACTGCTGGGTTTCATTAATGATGTGAAACGTGTGTCCACCTCAGGTGCCTTCATCTTTCCAGCAGATCTTTGACCCTGGGATACAGTTGTGGTGTTTATCGGTGTGTTGTCCCTTGTAGCAATTATTTTTCAATAATGTGTATTATGCTGTGGTATAGTTAAGCAAAACGAAAAGTTAACATCTGCGTGATAAGAAACAGTAATGACTTTTTGGATATAAATCAGTTACTTCTTTTTATTACCAAGATGTAATAGGAAAGCTTTTTAGGAAAGTATCCTTGAACTCTTGACTTCTTGGGAAGTAAAAGAACGTCCCTGTCAAGAGTCTGAGGCAACTTCTGTTCTCGCAGGTTTTATGAGGGAGGCGAGGGGCGGGAGGAAGAGGTGGAAGACGGCGTCGGCAGCCCGTGCCTCACCCTAGGTGTCGATGATGTCCCCACACCGG
Organism: Phaethon lepturus; assembly: GCF_000687285.1. NCBI lineage: Eukaryota > Metazoa > Chordata > Aves > Phaethontiformes > Phaethontidae > Phaethon > Phaethon lepturus. The sequence continues at coordinate 20,093 of NW_010526458.1, forward strand.
CTGCGGGCACGAGCGCTACACACCTTACGTCGCTTAAAGCGCTGGTTTTAATACGCTTTTAATCCGTTTGCGGCGGCTGAGCCTCGGCCGGGGCCGGGGGGCGGCGGGCGGGGCTGAAGCTGGGCCCCGGCA
>NW_010526459.1:0-5675 GCF_000687285.1 Phaethon lepturus
AGCGCCCGGCCCCGCTGCGCCCAGCGGGGAGACCTGCTCCGGGCTGGTGTCCTGCCCTCGAGTGAGCTCACAGGGCTGTGCCGCTTTCCCACAGATCTGCTATCGAGTAACATAACTGATGATGTCATCTGTGCCAAAAGAGTTGTGAGAAACCCACAAGGAATGGATGCCTGGTGAGGGCCTTCGGGGCCTGTTTCTTCAGCAGGGCGCGTGTGTGCTCCTGAAGGGACATGGCTGCCCTTTGCCTGGCTGCCACACAAAGGCAGCACAGCCCCACCAGAGAGGGGGAACCACAACGTCAAGGCTTTGCAAATGGGTGGGAATGGGAAGACAAACTTGCACCGCTTCGGTCTCCGCAAAGCATCTCGGGAGAGGGCAGGGAGGAAGAATCGGGGAAAAAACGTTTCAGAAAAAAATCTCGTGTGAAAAATAGGTGGTCAGTAAACAGCCCACCCGTTAGTAGGTTAGCCCTTGACGATTTCTCTCTGTCTTACGCTTTCAAAGCCCTTCAAAGAGCTCCTTCCCCCACTTTTAGCTGTCTCTTATCTCAGCTGGCAGCACCTAGCATGGAAGCAATTCTTCCCAGAGCATTTGAGAGCATTAATCACCAAAATATCCTGATGGATCTCGATGACAGCCCTTGCTTGGTGAGGCCATGAGCCATCCCTGGGACTCTAGGCTGCTATAGCATAGGAGGTCTGTGAAGGCAGAGTAACCAACAGGCTGAGAAAACAGAAGTGGGAGTAGAAGACAATTCCACCGATCATATAAATATGTGGTTGTCTGAAGTCCCAAGGCATTTTGTGCAAAAATAGTGGTGTTAACCACTGAATCCTGAAAACGTTCCAAGTTGAGGGACAAGATTCTGCCTCCAGATTCCCCCCACCCGCTCCCCTCCATTGCAGATGGTCTCATTAGCCGTTTTTGCTTCCTGTGGTGGGCTGCTGCGAAGCCTGGCTCACCGCAAAAGCAGCAGCGTTTCCAAGTAGAGATGAGGTAAGTCATTTGTGCGCCATACAGAGCAAACGGTCTTGGGGCCCCCGTGGAGAGCATTGCTGTCGCACGGTCTGCTGCGCACTCAACACGCTGCGCTCAGCTGCGACGTCCCAGCGAAGGAGGGACCCTTGCAGTGGCAGGAGCTGGCAGGACCTGGCAGGACCTGCCACTGCAATTCATTGTTCCCAGCCAGGACTTAGAGCTCAGGTGGCATCAGGGGACAGCCATGGCTGCACTCCTCAATGCAAGATGCTCAGTCAGAGTTGGAGGGTCTGCAAGCCCTTCTCCAGGGCCAAGTGGTGGAAGGTTCTCTCATTGGGAAGGACCCTACACAAACCACAGCCTGCTCGTATTGGATATGAATGATATCAGTCTAGCACCTAAATAGTCTCTTTTTGCTTCTTCTGTCCTCAGAGAGGGCTGGGCAATGCACTGCAAGGGACGAGACATGTCTGAGTGGGTGGAAGGATGTGACCTGTGAGAAAGTCCCCAGCTTAGCTCCGCTGTGGATGTCGGGGGCTGCTTCTCCTCTTCTGCAAGGGGAGAGCTTCCCCCTCGCTGCACTACACTTCTCAATCAGTATTTGCAAACCCAATGCATTCCATGAGGTATAAAGTAACTTTAACAATATACCATGTCTTTTTTAAAAACAACCACAAACTCAACTTTCCAGTTTCACATATGATTTAGGGTCTGGCCCCAAAAGATTTTCCCCAGGGGCTTTTTTGTGCATATTTGAATGGGGCAAGGGGGTGAGGGTCAGGAGCTGGGTAGATAGCAATGCCCTTGGGCACAGATGATTTTGCTGGAGTTTTTAAAGGAACTCAAAAAAACTTCCCTTAAAGAGGGAAGACCTCAAAAAAGGATGCAAATCTACAAGCTTTCCAACATATCTTATTTATACCTTTTTAAAAAAATGCAGCTAAGCACAGCCCAGGATCTTACTAGGTAAAACTTGTATCCACTCAGCAATCTAAGCTGTCCCTGTGGAAAGTCTAAGTGCTGCATGGCCCTTTCAGGACTGCCAGGGCAAAGGAGCCGAGCGAGCTCTCCTGCCCGCGGTGCAGCTTGTGCCATAACTGGCCGGTCCTGCAGCGGGACTCCCACAGCAGCCCCCAGCTGTGCACAGAAGCTAGCCCCGTGCCAGCAGTGTTCCTCCACCGTGGAAAGGCCACAGTGCAGTGGAAGGCGATGTCTGGTGTGGGCTGTGGGAAAGGCTACGACTCGCAGCTGGGAGGACTCGAGGCAGGTACAGAGAGGGTTAAAGAGAAGCGGTGGTGGTGGTGGTGGCTGTCATCACAGATAAGCATAAGCTCTGTCATTTTCTTTGAATGCTTGGGAAAGTACAAAAATACAAAGGAGTATTTTTTTATTATGTTTTGGTGTGTTCTTTTGTTTAAAAGGAGAAAAGAGAAAAAAATCAGAGCAACATATTTGTTGTCAGTAGATGGTGTGTGAATCAAAATCTTACCTTCTAACACTGCCGAGCTTTGAAATCCAAGCATCGGTCTAGAGATGTGAGCCAAGGGTGGACACATTAAATGTCTGATGATTGCCACTTCACCAACAAGATTTCATTCAAATCAAAATGCCAGATCCTAACAGAAAATAAACTTTAATCTTTGGAAAATCCTATTCATTACAGATCTAAAGAAGATCTGGGGAAATTTCTATACAGTACCAGGAACTGAGGCCAAAATTTTCATCTGTGACTTAGCTGCACATTTTCTGTTTTCTGGAGATGGTGGATATCCCAAGTACTTGAACATTAGTGCTGGAGTCTTGGAGCAGATATGGAAGCACAGGGGAACTGTGTTCACTTCTGGATGTGGTCGGCCACAGTTCTGTCAAACCACATCCCAAAGAAGCTCTGGTATCTTCCTCAGCAAAATACGTAGTTGACTCATGGCAGAGCTCTGAGGACACAGGGCAACTGCCTTGTGTAAGGTGTGACAGATAGACTGTCTCTTCCCTTTCACTTAGGTGTCCAGTCTCACTTTCACTTGGAAACCAAGTAAGGAACTTGTTTTCAACTGTATCCACCTGAAATCTCAAGAAAGGCAGGGAGTATGCTTTCCTTGTTTTTTTTTGATGAAAGCAAATTTTCCATTTAATTCTAGGAGGTAGTATTTGCAGGGGAAATTTGGTAATCCTTATGAAAAAACAGCATCCCGCAACCTGCAGCCCCCCTGGTGACATGAGGGCTGCAGGTAATCTGGCATGCTGTCATGTCTGAGCACTGTAACTACTTGAGGACCTTGCCAGCACACATGGACAACAGGGATCATGAGATCATCTACAGGCACATTTTAGAGGAACAAGAAACCTCCTACCAAGATAGAAACAAATTAAATAAAGGGCCTGATCCTGTTTCCCTATGAATTTAAAGGAAGTTTTACCATTGATTTTAACAGCAAACAGGACTGACCTTGTAGGGCATGTCATCAAACAGCTCCGGATTGCTTGAGAGCATTTCAACACTTCCATTATAAGCCCCATCTTTCAAACTTAGACATAAATATTCACTTGGCAGAAATCTCAGCCTACAAGCAAATTAGGAGATTTGTTTTTAACATTTTTTCCACTCACAAAGAAAAAAATAGAGAGAGACAAAGAGCTCTTCTTGGATATTTTTAAGTTAAGTTACTGCTGCAATGCAATAACATTTACCATCTTTGCACTACCCTACCTTAAAAAATGAATTTACTCATTCTTAAAGAAAAAAATGCAAATTAAATTAATTAATTTATGTTGCAATCACTATTTTCAGCTGCAAGGGAGGTAAAGTGATACCAGGGGATCAGCCAGCCATCAGGAAGCCATTGCTAGAACAGGGATGGCCACTTAGCTGATGCGCTGTTTGTGTGCCATGAGAGCTCGCGAGCCATCAGGCCAGGGCTCACAGCAGCAAGAGCAGGGCTGTGTGTGACCAGAGCTGCTGGATGATCCATGTGAGTGCATGGGGATGGAGCAAGGCAGCTGGGGCTGTTGGAGTCAGTGTTATGTCCCATCCCAAAACCCAGCTGTGTGACCATCCATCCATCCCTACAGTGAAGCTGAGAGGTGTGCTGTCATCTTCTGGAAAGCTCTTTGGGACCAAATTATCTGTGTAGCTGCTAAAAGGACTTGAAAGCGTTGGTATGAAGTTCATGAGGTCAGAGAGGAGAGCTGGTCCTCTGCTCTGTGATCTCCTCCATGATCTCCAGCTCCACACCCCTAACTCCAATGAACAAAACCAAGGGTGCCAGATTCAGCTGCACTGTGAATGCAAGAGACACCCTGGACCAACACATCCCTGCCAAAGGTACCGCTGCAAACTCAGTTTCTCTGTTTACTTTGCTACTGGCCAAATGCCACTACCTTCTTCCAACCTGAGCACATAGCCAGATTTTTGGATCCTGCAGATTATAGTTATTAGGAGAAGAAACTGAAGATTAATTTAGCTATTTCCTCAATGCAAACCCCTTTCTTTACAGACTTATAGAGAGTGTACCGGACACATGACGACTCACGGAACCAGGGACAATTATTTGTTCCCAATACAAAATGAAATTTCTTCTGGTGGCCTCCCAAATTGCTCCTTCTGTCAAAGCTGCTCTGTGTGGTCTGGCATGCCAGCTACCAGCCTGCCTCTCCTCTGCATCTGCTTCTGGGATGGCTTCTGCACTCCCTGCATCCCTCTTCTACACACGCACACACCCCTGGACACACACCCCACCATCACAAGTCCCCTGGCTGTGCAGGCTGGGGGCTGGTACTTGCCATCAGCTGCAGAGCAGCTCCTCTCCAGGCTCTCCTAGCTGGTGTCCTGCTGTTACAGCTACTGATCCCGGAGCTTACATGAAGAAACACAATTGTTTTTACACACATCCCGAGGAGAGGCTGGCAACTTCAGTGTAATTTAACCTAAACCAGGATAAGATACTAAATATTGCTGTGTTTGCATAAGGATGAAGTAAGGTGAGTAAAGCAGAAGATGTTGAGGAAAGCAACACCTGTATAATTCACAAAGAGGGGAAATATTGAAAAAGTACAAAGTTTTGTAGTTTGGCCATCTTCACTGAAAAATAATATATTGTTACAGAGACTGGGGAATCTGTTTAATTCTTTCAAATGGTTTAATCTCTGAACACTCATTTAATCTCCAAACCCTCACCCATATTCATGGCCTGTGTTCCTGTGCCAGTGGTGTTAAACAGGGGAACTTGGTCCCACGCACTCAGCTGTGTGTGGAGCCAGCCTAGCACACAATCCGTGTTTCTGTTCACCACTGTTACGTCCAAGAGATCTCTCTGGGACTGAGGAGCTTAACCTGGTGGCCCAATCGAAAAGATCAAGGGATGACGTGATTAAGAAGCGTAAGTACCATCACGGGCAGAAATTCTGGGCACGGCTCTTTAATCCAGGGGAGAAAAGCATAACAAGAACCGATGGCTGGGACTTAACTCCAGTCAAGTTCAACTGAGAAACGAGTTATAAACTCTTAATCAGTGAAAGGAGATTAACAACCAGAATAAACAAGCAGAAGAAATGGTGGCTTCTCCAGATCCTGACACCTCCCAACAGAGACCAGATGCTTTTCTGGGTCTGCAGTGGTGGAAGGCAGTTCCTGGGGCTCTGCCAAAGGGGACAGGGGTGAAATCCTGCAGTCAGGTGTCAGCAAAGGCAACTTGCTCACC
>NW_010526460.1:0-244 GCF_000687285.1 Phaethon lepturus
GGGGGGGTTGAAGGGGGAAGGGGCGATGCTGAAGATTTTATTAAAACAAAAAGTTGAGCAGCGTGTATGTACTGGCGCAGCCCCGAGTCTGCAAGATTGTAATTTTCTTTTATGGTGTCTGGCAGGATTTGCAACAGATATTAATGGGAACATAAATAGCGCATGGAAGGTATTGAACAAAACTGTTTAATGCAAGGAGGTTGTACCAGAGGAAAATCTATATGTAGTTTGAATTGATTCATAC
>NW_010526460.1:363-625 GCF_000687285.1 Phaethon lepturus
TTTTTTTTCCTGCCCAACTGGTGGTGGCTGAGCAGAGTTCAAGGTGGGGAAAGACACTGTGTGCGCTGGGAAAGCCTAGGATTTAGTGGTACGCATACATAATAAAAGATATAATTAAATTATATCTTTCTGTCTATATATACGTGGAGATCTACGATAATTGCGGCCGGGTGAGAATAAACCAGTTAAATGTTGCAAAGACGCCAGAACAGCGTTAATATCCCATAAAATAATAATAAAAAAAGGGCAGAAAACTGCTGTA
>NW_010526461.1:0-3081 GCF_000687285.1 Phaethon lepturus
GCTGCATTTTCTCCCCCTTCTCCTCCTCCTTTCGCATCAGATGGGAATGATGGGGAGGGAAGGGGTGATTTTTTAAAATTTTTTTTTTGCGGATCGACTCAGCTCACTGTTGTGCTTATCCTTAACTTGCAGCCTCCAGCAATAAGCAGACAGGAAAAGCTGCGGTGCTGCACACGACTGGGCCGTCGGGCCGGCACGCAACCTACCTGGGCTATTCCACAGGCAACCGCCAGCGTCAGCTGCCGAGACAGGCACAGGCCCCCGTGATGGCAGCTCGTTCCCAGCTGTTCTTGGTAGTCTGTTGTCGCTTTATTGCTGGAATTAACACGGTAACCTGAAGTTATTGCCGTGGTACCTCGCTTTTGCTCCCTGCACCAACAGTTGCATGGGTGGTAGGGTGGGGAGCAGGGTCGAAATGTGCCCTGGGAAGGTCCTGTAGCGGTGGCCTTGTCCTGGCTGGAGGGTCCTGCTGGCTCCGATTGACCGGCAGGGAGAGGGGGTGCAAGTTGCAGGCGATGGGGCGTACCTGCCAGGCCCTTCCCCACAGCGCACGCCGTGACCTGCACCCCTGCCATGGCCAAACCCACCCCTCTGGTGCCAGCTGGAACCAGTGAAGTAGAAACCAGGGTCAAACACCGACTGGAGCTGAAATTTAAGGTAATTGTCTCATATTCACACGTCGCAACATGGTACCAGTGCAGCAAATGGCTTTTGGAAGGTGGGACTCCAAGTGCCTCTTCACACCTCACCAGTCCCTTTCCACCATCGTCCTCTGACGTGTGTTTCTGGGTGAACAAAACCCCATGGAAATTAACATTTCCCCACTGCTGGGTGAAACCGGGTAGATGCTCCTCTGTTGTGTGAGAGAGACTGTAGAGGTGCCTTCTGGAGCTGGTCTGGATCAACTCCAGATCTGGATTTGCATTGGGTCCTTGCTGACGGGTTACAAATAAACCAAAGTAATGGGATCTGGCACGGCTTGGCAGACTGTTCATAGGATATAGAGTCTTTCGTTTCTGGGTCATTAATTCAAACCAGCCCAGATCAGTAGTGGCCACATTTTGTTGCAGTCTAATAGCTATATAATAACCCTTGTGAGCAGAATTAGGGAGCCCATCACCACAATTTATATTAATTATAATACCTTCTGTTGGCTGTCTCAGCAAAGAAACCCATACCCCGAAGTGGGGGCTCCCTGGAGAAGTGAGGACAGGTGGTAGCTCTTTCTGCAGCAGCCGAGTGCAGTCTCTGGGGCCCTTCCTCCATCACTGTTTACACGGCGAAGCTCCCCAGAGCGCAGAGAGACCACCTGAGCAGTAAGCATCTCTGCAGCTATTAAAAACTGGGCTCCAGTTGTAGCCTCCTGCTTAGGAAGTTCCCACAACCCCTGCTTGACTGCTGGAAGTGTAGGATCGCTCTATATTTGCTTGCTTTCTTACATTCTTTCCAAAGGATCTGTTACGGGCGACTCTCCGAATCAGGATACTGGGCTGGCCGGGTCTGTGTTTGACCTAACAGGGATTTTTTCTTTTTTTTTTTTTTTCTTTTTTTTTTTTTAACATTCTTGTAGTCTGAAACCCTCGAAGGAGACATTAATGATATGCAGTGCACTTGTCTAGGATCTGCGCACACTTTTACCCCTGAATTCATGCATGCACTTGTATATGCTCACGCACATCCAGCATTTGTCTGCATTTTTGTAATGACTCAGTAAATAAAATACCCTTTGAATGATTTATAATTCCTTTGTGAGAAGGGAGGGCTATACTGCTTTTTTTTTCTCTTTCTGTGTCAAATCCAGTTAGCTGGCCATCATCTCATTTCAAAAATTAACTAAAATAAGCTTTCTGTTTTCCTGGGAGGAATATTTTCGTGTTTCTTTCTGGGTGTGGTCAGAATTTTTGGCAGCACTTTGCTGAACCCAAGCATGTGTGTCTGACTAATACAGCAAACAGGCTAGTACACCATGCCATTTGCAGAGATTATTCATTTCATACCATCAGATCGCGTAATTTGTAATCTGTTATAGTGATTCCAAAGAGCCCCGGAGCTTGATGCTAAATCCCCTTTACATGTAAACGCTTTCAATACATTGTATTGGATATACAATGTACACCCAATACAAAAACAATTCAATAGGCAGAGGCGACTAGGAGGAATGCTATGAAACTCATGTATAAAGTTGGCATGGTGGAGAAGGCCACTCTGCCTGAGTGTCAGAGGTCTATAAAGGAATTCATCTGCAAGGACAGTTTTTTGTCTATGGGTTGTCTGCAGCAGAGTCATTTGTCACAGCTGACATTTTTCACTTCATTGTATCAGTAGCTAGGCCGCTCAGAAATATCTGAAAATATTATTATTAAATTTATTGTTCTTTTAAAAGAGGGGCTAAGGTCCGTCCTTTGTGAAAGAACCAAAGTGTGAGCATCTCCTGGCTGACTTGCCAGTGTCCTGAGTGACTCCAACTCACCCACCGCAGGGTCTGCTAGAAAGGGTTGCATTTAGCACTTCTTCTAGTTTTCCTGGTAAGGAGGCTTTGTTGTGGCTATCAGTTTGCATGGTTATATCTGAGTTGTCTCCAAGCTTTGCCCCCACCCCTTGTTCTTGCATTGAGTAGTTGCTGGCTATCCATTGGGAACTGGAACCCAGCCTTGAGCTGTAGCACCTGCAAAGTGAGAATCAGAGAGCTGAAATGTCATGAAAGAGCAGGAGTTAGACCCTGGAGACCTTCTGCTGAACACAGGCAAATTTCAAGCCTTCTTGTTCCCCACAGGGCTTCATTCTTATTGCATCAGCAATGCAATAGTGTTAATGAAGAGCCTTGTGGCACAGGGGACTGTAGTTTTGAAGGCCAACTTTCCCCCACAGGCAGAAACACTCGGAAACTCTCTTAATTGCTATGGGCAAACAGTTTAAACCAGTGTCCTGGTTTCAGCCAGGATGGAGTTAATTTTCTTCATAGAAGCTAGTGTGAGGCCATGTTTTGGGTTTGGGATGAGAAAATGTTGATAACGTGCTGACATTTTGAGTTGCTGCTAAGTAGTCAAGGGCAGTCCAGCTCTTACAGCTGGCCCAGTCGCA
>NW_010526461.1:3414-32912 GCF_000687285.1 Phaethon lepturus
CCCCCCCCTCCCCCCCGTGGGAGAGTGAGCGAGCGGCTGCATGGGGCTTAGTTGATGGCTGGGGCTAAACCACGACTGCCAGACACAGAATGAAGCAGATCACTTGCAAACACTTCAAGCACTGAGCGCTCACAGTGCCATTGGAGTAGCAACTGCAGAAAACACGGAGGTTTACATGTAGCACTATCAATTGTGATAAATTTTGGGAGAGCATAACCAAGAGCTTAGAGGAGTTTGGAAACCAGTGCTAGTGAATAAAGTAAACAACTGATAACCTAAATACCTATCAAAGGCACTTTGATATGCAAGGTGTATGGATAGATGTCAGCTCTATTAAAACAATCATCAACATGCCTGTGCCAGTGACAATGGGAAGCAAGTCCTTCAATGGACAAAAAGCTTAATGGGGTTTGCAAAGCTATTGCAATTTATTGTGGAGGCTGCCATTCATATGCCACAGTCATGAGTATGAAATTAAGCTATTATAGGAAACTTTTCTGAACAATAACAGCACAATTCTCTTGCAAAAACATTATCAAAGTAGACCAGTAGCTTAACCCACGAGTGTATAAAGAGCCCTGTGTTCACTTTTGGGAAGACTATGCTGATTAAAACTGCTCAGAACCCCTTTCACTACCACCAAAAGGACAGCTGTAGACAACTGTTGGGTGCACATGGCATACTGGATCACATAGGGCAGGAGCGCTGGTACCTAAGGGCTGAAGCTGGAGATTGTGCCTTGCCTTGGGGCAGCCCTGCACCATGTTTCTCCGCAGTTCTCCCAGGCAGGTGTGACAGAGGAGGCTGTGACTGGCCCCGGCGTAGGTCCAAGACAGGCAGAAGGGCAGCCCTGCACTGGGAAGGTATGAGGGGTCTCTGAGTCCCTGCTCAGAATGAGGCAGAAGGTAGCTGTGAGAGTGACACACAGAGATCATGAGATGTGACTTCTCAGATATAGCTGGAGCAAGGCTGAAGCTGGATGGATGAAAATCAGCATTGGTAGCTGCCTGCTGTTGTACTTCCAAACTCTTTCAGCAGCCATTTCCTAAGGGTACAGGAACATCCGCCTTGCAGGACTCTCCAGGTTTTGGTCTGGTTTAGATTTAAGCCAATGAGATGGTAAGTGGAAAAAGGCTCGAGACAACCCTTGGGCTAATTTCTGAAGCAACCACCAAGAAAGCTAATTGTACTGACCTTGGTGGGAGTGTTGGTAATTTGATCACTTATTCTCTGAGAACTGCACTGACAGCAACTCATGTCCCATGGGTGATGAAACAGCCATCCTGGGAGACAAACTTTTGGTCACCACCAACAAATCCTGGCTTTCAGTCCTTAGTTCTGCCATCTGGTGACACGACATTGCCAAATCCTCATGGGCGCCATGGGATTGCTCTGTATGCAGTCTAATGTGATGTGTAGGCATATCTAGCTAGGTCAAAAAAGGCAAACCACAAAGTGTAACACCCGTGTCCCAAGCCTTTCTCTTGACTGTACAACACATTACCCTTAGCATAATGATCAATCCCCATTGAGGAAAGATGTAATATGGATGTCTTCCATGTTTCCTGCCAGCTCTTGTGCAAAACAGCTATTGCGCATCTCTCAAAAGATGGTGCATTTGAAATGGAGGTAGGAGTGCTCAATGAGCTCCAAGGCACTTTGAGATCCTCAACTGATGTGTACTACAAAATTGACTGTAGCATTGTTATTTGACCAGAGGTGTGAAAATTGTTTCCTTGCACAAGTCTGCTGGGCTAGCCAGTTTGATTTTTCCCATTGTTTAAAGGAGGAGACTAATTCTTTTATTCTGCCTACACCCCTTTGATTGAAATTCAAACCTTTATCAAGACTCTTCCCTGCAGAAAACCACAAATGCCACATTGAAAATTCTTTGCAAATGAAACCAAGCTCTTTATTTCATTTTATGTCTAACAGTGAACTCTTTTGTAGATGGATTTCCTAAGGTAATTTCATTTATGCAACTGTTCTGTCCCTATGTGTCTGTCAGCTTCTTCTTAGATTTGACCAGATTGACTAGATTCCACCGTATTTGCCAGTGAGGTAGAAACCTCAAAGATCCTGCAAGTCTTGGGATAACAGGCAGCTGTGGAGGGGAAGGAGACCCAAATTCATGTCCTTTCTGAGAGGAGTGTTTCTATACAGTGGAACAAGTATTATATCTCTATATAACATAGTATATGCTGCCTTCCGTCCAGGTTGCAATGGAGGGACACTGAAAGCAGTTGATACAGAGAGGGGTTAAAGGTGTGAGGGCAGTGAGGCATCTAGGATATGTTGGAGGAATTAAAAGTCTTGTAGCAGGGAGGAGTCACTGGGAGCTCAAAGATGGGAACTAGATTTGCTGTGGCACAAGGGGACAAAGGTGGGGGAAGGAAGTGACACAGAGCGCAAATCCCCTAGGAAGTGGCATGTCCTCCACTCTGCTGCCCATGGAACAACATGTGCCTCTAACACCCTTTACACTAATCTTCCTCTGTTCATCTCCTCCCCTCCAAGCAGCAACTGCCTGTAGGCCCTGCTGTTGAGTCAGAAGACTATCTATTCGCCTCCTGTTAGCACAGTTTGCTGTTTTCCAGACATCTCTGTCTAGCTACCATTGACAGCAAATCACCTGTACATGCTATCCTGTAGACCACAGATACAATTTTTTAGCCTTCTTGATGCAGACTGTGATGTTCATGAAGCCTTCTAGGTCCACAGGCCTGAACGAGGTCCTCTTCGTGCACCCCAGCAGTTTTCCTTGCTTCTGTTAAAGGGGACACTTCCCTCTGCACTGCTGCTCCTTTCTGGGCCATCACAGTTGTGTCTACACCGACTGGTGCAAGATGCTGTAGGACTGCTCTCAAGACCAGACTTGCCTACGCTGCATGTGAGCCAGCAAGGACAGCAGCAGGTGTGGCCAGGACTCCTTCTCCAAAACTCTTCCACCTGCATGGCGGTACAGCACGGCAGCGCAGCGCAGGCAGGCTTGCGTAGCCCATGGGTGGGCAGAGGGCAAAACCAGGAGACCTCCAGCCGATGTCCCTTCAGAGACCTGGCTCCTGCCTGGGAGCTAATCCACTGAACAGCTCCTGTTCCCAGTGCCCTTTACTGTTCCTCGTAAGGAAGTGCCTTAATTAAAATCCCATAGTTTAGTCTGGTAGGCTACTTTTTAAGTAGTAGCCACTTAATTCAAGCTTCCTAATCAAATAATGCTTGGGTTGAAGGCGCTGCTGGAACATACTGGGCTCATGTAAGAGCCAAGAGCTGCAGCACAGATGTCAACTTCAAGCCTCATTGTGTAATATGGGCTGATCTTTGTCTTCCTGATTTCCTTTCTCTTTCTGCTTTTTTTTTGTGGTTGGCTTGAAGGGTAACTTTGAAACTCAGTTGTCTTCTGGTACATTCACATAAGAATTTTCTGTCTGAAGTCTCTCAGAAAGAATTGCAGAGATGTGGTTATAATAAAAAGGGTTTTTTTCAGAAAACAAGCTTGGCCTAAAACCAGAGAGAATGGAATGCTCTCAACAGGAAAAAGAAGAGTTTCAGATCTGAGACTCATTTCAATGATTGTCATCTCACATCTGACTAGGTCTGAGTGTGGAATGAGAGCTTGATCTCACCGGAGGCTTCAGAGGGAATGGCTTCAAGCTTTCACCACTCTTTACAGCCTTTGGTGTTTTGGAGCTGTGCAAGGGCCCAAGAAGATGCTGTGATGTGATGTCTCACCCCAGCCACTCACCCACCCTCTGCACAAGGCAGCCATGGGCAGTGCTGGAGCAAGGTGGGTGGCATGGGGAGCACGCATCCTGCCCAGGGCCCCAGCACTGAGCACCTATCCAGGCGCACTGCTGGGGCTGGAGCCCCTCTGCCTGCCCCGATGTCACCTGCTTGACGCAGAAGATGCTGTGCTGAGATGGCTGCTGGAGGAATCTCCTGAGCCTCCTGAAGCCGTTGCTGCCTGCTTTTTGGAGGAACGCATTACCAGAGTGACTTGCTTGTGAAATTATGTTATTGAGAGTGCTCTGCATAAGCACGCGTCATACCACAGATGGGCACAGAAAGTCACAGGCACCCTATCTGAAAATTACATGGGGTTTTTTCTGGTTTTCCATCCCTTGAGATTTTCACGTTTTGTGGCCCAAGAAGATGGCATCTTCCCATTTCAAACAATTGACAGTCAGAATACCTGTTCCTCCCCCTCTCTTACGCTCAAGTCCCCACCAACAGGTTACTTATCCTGGAATTACAAAATCCATACCTGTACTCACTGAAGCAGGTACCTGGCACAATACAGACAGCACAACGAAGTCTTTCTTTGCTTTGTTACGGATAAAGAGAAATTAAAACAAGATAGACAGAGACCGCACATGAGGAAAAGACAGTAACTGCTCCCTTAACAAACAAGACACACATACAGGGCAGGTAGGAAGTTTTCACAAACTCTCTGCTCAGATGGCTCTTTGTGTCTCGCTTGCGCACGGTCCTTCCTCCTGCTGAGCAGGGGGTGCCCCTTCTCTCCCCGCAGCCCTACGTATGGACAGACCCTATAGATCTGCACAGACCATGCAGGGGAACATGCTCAGCTCTAGCTGTCTGGTCGCTTACACCTGCAGTGGCTGACCCTTCCTTGTGCTGGGAGATAGCTACAGGAGTGGGAACTGTGACTCTGTTTCTGGGAAAGATCTTCAGGATTTTAAGACTCCTGGTTTGGGGAGATCTCAAGTTCAGAATGGCTGTCCCAGGGCAACATGGGCTCAGTTTCCCCAGCTGGTTGATCCTTTAGAAAGTACATAAAAGAACGCTCCCTGTTGTAAAATGCTCGAGTTCAAAGTAGGTAGGGTCACCTACGGAGGTGAACTCAGTAGACATCCATGGTGAATAGCCTGAAAATGATGACATCTCCGTTGTCCAAAAGGCACATATAAACTATTGCTCATTTGGATTATAACTTGTTGGTTTTTCACACACATATAAAACCAAGTAAATATACTCATGTTTTGATTAAGAGTAAGCAGTTCTTATTTACTTTAAGACAAACGTTAACTCTTTGACTTAAAACACCCTTTCCCCAGGTAAGCTGTAGGCTGCAGAAGCTTTGCAAAGCCAAAGCACATGTCCAGAGGCCTTTCTACTTTCAAGAGTTCTGCACCAACTTTGCAGACACCTGTATGGCCAATAATTTAGGACAGCCTTTACTCATGCCAGTGAAGACGCGGAGCTGCTGTGCACAAAGTCTTTTTATAGCCCTTACTGCCTGTTCCCACACGTGCTCGGCAAGGAGCCTGCCCGTGCTCTTTGTCACCGGGAAGGGAACAGAGCAGTTTTGATAACCTTATCAAGCAAGAAGCCGAAAGTTCACGCTCCCATCAAGCTTTTGCAATGGTACAAGTTAAAAAGGTAGCTTGTGGAAAAAACAACAACCAGGTGAGGCAGCCTGGCAAGCTGGCTACACTTGCCCAAGGCAGCGGGAGGCGGGGGGAAATCCGCAGTGATCCTGTGAGCACAATGACAAGAGAACAGGAAACCTTAGCAAAGCAAAGCCACCCCCCAGCGCGGCCCCCCCGAGCACGCTTTCGCAGGCAGGAGCAAACAGATGCGAGCGAGTCCTCACCCCAAAGCCCCGTCACCATAATAGCGTGTCGCTGTGCTCCCGCCAGCTTAATACGTTGCAGCCAGTGCTGTGCTAACAGGGGATTGATCCCGAGCTGGCTCGCGCCCGTGGCACGCTGGCAGAGGAGCGGGAGTCTGTCCGCACCTGCTCATCCGACACACTTGGGCTGGGGCAGACGTGCGACCTAATACACAGCGGGGCTGCTAGTGCATCGGCCCGTTCTCTTGTCCCACCGCTGCTTTTGTATTTACCTTCCCTCCTGACTCCATGTAGGAGTAAATACACCCCATGTAGGCTGGGCTGGTTTGGGTCTCAGCGTGGTGGTAGCAAAGTGCCACCCCTTGGTTGTGCCTACGGAGGTAGCAAGGGCCAAGAGAGGGCCTGAAGGGCCACCTGAGTGTTTGGAAAAAAAAGCCCATGTTGACTGTCTTGTAGCTTGCTTGTGGGGTGGTCTTTAGTCTTTTCTATACAGTGGTCCTCACCACACCCAAATAAATAATCTATATTGATTAAAAATAAACACAGGAGAGGGTGAGGACCACAACCGCTGCCTTGTGGGCTTTCTGATCTTTGGGTGAGTCTAGAAACCTGCGCTGTGCTTGAGAGACACAGAAGTCCCAAGCTGGTGCAGTGTGCAGCGAGCCGTGTCTCAGGAAAGGAGCTGGAACCCATCAGGGGTAGCTGCTCAAACAAGAATCCCCTATTCATTCCTGAAACCTGCTGGCTGTGTGGAGAACAGGAATGTTTGCTATTACACCCAACAATTATCCTCTCAGATAACACCATCAGTTATGCAAAATTGCAATAAACTTTTTTTTCCCCGTAGGGAAATTGGTAAAAATTGATGCTTTCACCAGGCAAGCTCCTCTATTTAAAGCTAATGCTAGCGAGGCAAAGCGGGCTGCAGCCTGAAGCAGCAGCCTGCCCCTGTCCCCAAAACATCCCTCTTTCCCCAGCAAAGATGGGGAGCGGTTTGCCAAGGCTGAGCTTTTCTCAAGCCCTGGCTGCCATCCTGACTTTGTCCTGCCCAGCCTACAGCTGTTGGCCGTGGCAGGCAGCGGGAGCCTCCCCATCCCTCTCAGGAAGCCTGAGCCCCGTCCCATCCCCTTTTGGGGCTCCAACAGCTCCAACCCCACCTGCACCCACGGGTATGCTCAGGCCCCCCCCCCCTTTGTCAATAGCTAAAGCTCCCTCCACTCCTGTACACAACATAATTTATAGGCTCTGCCCATTAGTCAGCGAGGGTGTGCGCCTCTTACGTTATGCCTGTGGTTTTCCAGCCGCGCTGAGGGAAGCGCTTGGTGCTATGAACTTGCCACGTGTGCTCCTCCAGGGATCACCTTGTACAGTGCCATAAGCGTTTGCCTCCCGGCCCAGCTGCAGCCCTAAGTCAGGGCTGCGGTGGTAGGAAGAGCAGCAAAGAGCCATGAGGTGGTATTTCTAGGACCAGCCTCCCCCAAAGCACAGGATCCTGCCTGCACAGGGCTTGTTTGGAGGAGTATGGGAGCTGCCATAAACGCTCTTTCCAAAAACCCATGCCCAGCCCTGCCCTGTGGGGTGGAGAAGAGGCAGCAGCCCCTGCCGGGGAGCAGACGGGTCCCGGAAAATAGTGGAAGGTGCTTGGGGTGATCGTCCCAGCACGGAGCTGTGCCCCACACAGGACACGGGACATCGCTCTGTGCAGAGGGGCCACCCCGAGCGTGGCCATGTGGCACGTGGGGTGTCACCGGCCGGCCACGCCGCAAGGGTGACGCACCATGGGCCAGCAGGAGAGCCTGGGTGTAGGGATGTGGGCGTGACGGGATGCTTTGTGCCTTTTCCTCCTGGGCACACACCCTTCCAGTGGGACCAGGAATGGCACCGAACGTGTCCCCGATATGCTCTCGGTGCTGGTAATTCAGCAAAACCAGAATGGTGTCGAAATTGCCTCTGTTCCTGAAGCCTTCCTCTTTTTAATTCGTACTGACTGTGAGCATTGTTTAGTTTTTGGCAGCCCAATGAACTAGGTAGCACTGATGACAGTGACTCTAGCAATGTTTTCATTCCAAGAGGGCCAGATACTGGGCAATCGATGCCACAAACGGCATGCAGATTTTCACTTTCCGGCAGAGGGGCTACAGCGAAATCCTCAGCACCACTTCAGTCCCATTGGTTTTAAATGAAAGCAAGAAGAGACCAAAAAACAATCCTACAACCAGCTCCGTAAAAATGTGCAAGCATCTAATAGGCTTTAAAATCTGTAAGTAGTGGCCATCTAAATACCATTAATTTTCATCTGTTTCAAAAGAGGTTACACACCTGAAATCCTTAAGAAATGCATTAATGCAAATGATATAATTGCATATCCTATGGTTTTGATTTTTCTTTTCTCATATATGTTTATGTCAGTAAAAGCTTTTCCAGAGGTAGAGTTCAGTCAGGAAACCTTCGTTTACACAGTCCTACAGTGAAACAGTTCATTTTTAGCACTTTAATATCTGTGTAACTATGCCCAGTCTTTAGGGTTTTTGCTGCAATTACCAGCTTAAGATTGGTTACTGAAAATCTCTACTTCTGAGGTGCAACTCTGAATCTCAAGCTCAGATGTTCCTCCCGTCTTAAGAGGTGGGTTCAAAAAGTTGAAAATCCATCAAGAGTACACAGACATAAAAATAGTAATAGAGGTAAGTTCTCCGGTTCCCAGGTGCTCAAGTGATTTTTGAAAATGGCCCTTAAGTTCAGCAGTGGGATTTAAACTGAAAGGTCTGATGCAACCTGGAAGTGGAAACACGGCAGCCCACAGAGGTAAAGCTGTAAGGCTGTAATGTTGACGGCCCGAAGCTGGCATGGGCCAGGAAGGGCAGCTCACCCTGAGCTGTGACAAATCACTAAGACAGGTGTTCTAGTAAAAAAATTACCCTTAAGTCATAACTTATTTATGGTGCTGTTACTGCACGGCCGTAACGAATCCTGTTACAAAAGATCCTGTCAAACACAGTAAGAGATTTTGAACCTGAGGGTATAAGATTGAAGATTTTGAACCTGATCGAAGTAAATTAAAAGAAAGGTTCTTAATTTTTTGTTGTAAGAACGGTGTGCGATAACGCCTCTCGGCAGCAGCCTGCGAAGGAGGGGACGGGGGCGGACGGCTAATTGCGAGGGGGGCAGAAGAAGGGCGCTGGGCAGCACGGGCATTGCCTGTTCCTGCCGGCCCGCTGCCTGGCAGGCAGGGCAGGCTCCATAGAACTTCAGTGTGGGCTTTTAAAACAAACTTAGTAAAAAATAACCCAGGAGGCCCATCACACATTGGCCAAAGTAGTAAAAACCTCTGTAACTTACTGCTCCCTTCAGGTTATCAGGTCAGCCAAGTCTGGAACAGAGTTGAGTAACTCTAATGGCTTTTCATCGTTAAAGCCCTCTCACCACCTGAACTGCAGAACCCTTTCCAGAGCTGCAGGGCAGGGAAGGGCTGGCCAAAGTTTTGGTCATGTATGGACAGCTAACCTGAGGCAGGAAGGCAAACCACGACCCGGAGGACCTCTTGATGAATTAGTGAAAGCAAGCCTAAAATACTGCCGGTTCTTAGTCCCACATGCAGACCGCTGGAGCATCTCAAGGGGGTTTCTTCCCTTACCAAATATGTTTGGTAAGGTCAGGTGCCCCCACTTCCCCCACAGCACCTGACATCTCCAGCCCACCGGCTCTGCTCTGGCTGACGGCTTCACCCCAGCTGCGGAGAGCAGAGAGCACGCTGCCAAACCGCAGCTCGTTCGGTCACTGTTGATGGCGACCCGGTTACCTGGCAGGCTGGGGCCAAAATCCTGGTCCCCAGGGCCCATCGCTGAGCACGGCGTTGGGGGGTGAATGTCTGAGAACCAGATAAACTGTGTCTCAAGTTTTATGTCCAACCACAGTGTCCAAGAGCTTTAACGTCCAAGGTACTGACCTTGAAGAGCAGCCAGGTAACTTCCCCCCAGCAGTGTTTTCCTCTGTAAAATCACAGGGATTTCTTTCATTTCCATCAGATAAAGAAACCTTGGGATAGATACTGATTTCTGCCACGAGTTGTTTGGGCACTTTTTGATTATTCGATTACCCGTGTTCTTCCCAGTCCTCTGCAGTGCAGAGTTCATTATTCTATGTCCTTGCGCCGACATACAGCCTTGTGCAGTAAATGCTTTGCTAATAACAACTAAATTGTAGTCGGAGAGTAAGCCTCCTTGATGGTGAAATTAATGGCCACATTATGGAGCAAATGTAAAACAACTGCACGTAATAGAATTATTTTGGATTAGCGCTGCTACAGCTGGCAGCAGGTAGCCAAATGCTTTCAGTATGCAAAATTACAAAGCCTAGCTATCTTCTTTGATTACAAAGCATAAGGTATGAAAAACAATACTGAATATTATTAGCGGTCAGTGTATGAGTATGTTGGGGAGGGGTACCATCATTTTGAACTTCATTTTTCCTGTGCAAAAAGGTCATAGAATTTCTACCAGCATTCAAAAGGGTTCGAGGAAATGCAAATGAAACTATTTAACAGAAACTTGGCTCCTTTGGTGTCCTAATTCTGTGTTTATCTGTGTGTGTTTGTGTGTGTTTGTATGTATGTAGAAGAGAGGACATGCAATTGCACATTTTCTCCTCGCGGTTATATTTCATTTATATTCATTTGGAGCAAACATTTTTCAAATGCAGTGAAGTGCATAAATCAGGTTTTGTTAAAAGCAGCTGTGGATAAATGTTTCAGGTTTTGGAAGATGGTGAAATCAGCTGTGCTTTTCAAAATGTATGATAATAAGGTTTTAATAATCTCTGGTTTGTGTATGATGGAGAAGTTACAAACACTCAGCTGTGTCTGTCTGCAGTGCTCGTGAGAAAATGAAAATTAATAGTATTTAGCATTTACTTGAAAATACACTTAGCAAAACCAAATGATGCAAAGGTTGGAAAGACTGAATGCACAGCCCGAGCCTGCTTCAAAAGCCGTCTTCGAACTCCTGCAGGAAACCCTGGGGGAGTCACTAATATTTTAAGTGTTAGAACAAAGCTAGAGGAAAATCTGCTCAGAAGGATCCAAAGTATTTGTTCTTTTTTTTTTTTTTTTTTAATTTTAGGTGGGCACGTGTCCAGCACATTTAGCCCAGAACCAGACCTGCTCTGGATTGCTGGCCCTGCCGAGGGAGGGGTCAGTGCTTACACCTGGGGCAGGGACTCGCTTTTAGTGATGGGGGCAATAGTACCGCTCTGCAGGGTGGGGTGAGGGACTGGGGGCAATGCCTGCTTCTAGCAGGGAGTAAGCTGACCCCTTTAAATCGCCTTCTTTGGGGGAGAAGGGAGCAAATAGCACATCGCGCAGGAAATCCCAGTGCTGATTTTAGCCCAGATGCTGTCACGTGGCCACTGTGGCTGGGTATGTTAGGCAGTGCTGGGACATTAAATTTTGGGGTGCCTTGCTGGTCACCACCCCTGCAGGTTCTGGGGCTACTGGGGGGGGGGCAGAGCAGCCCCCTCACCCTGGCAAGCTGGGTTTGTGCGGTACAAGTTGGCCCTGTGTCTGGAGGAAAGGCTTATGAGCCTTGCAAGACTGAAAGAAGGTGTCGGGTTTATAGTTGTGAAATCTTTCCAGTGAACTAAGGAAGTTTCCTAAATGTTGGAATAATCCCTTGTTTCCTTTCGAGTCCTTGGGAACTGACATTTTCTCTCTTTCTCTCTGAGTGGAAATGCCCTCGGATCTGACAAACAAATCTGCCGCAAACCCTCTTCCCCGTGTTAGGTGCCAGCAATTACGTACCTCTCGTAATGTGACCTCAGATGTGCGCGTCGGAAGCTGGAGTTGCAAAGCGAAAGCGGGAACAAGCGTATCTGTATTTGGTTCTCAATACTTTGCCTGGTTCCTGCAGGAAAATACGGTCTTGAAGCTGCATGCACAGCTCCCTTCCCCGTGCCGGTGTCAGCCCCAGCAAACCACACAGCCTCTGTATGTCCTCCCTGGTCCGCAGGACAAGTATTAAAGTAATTTTCTGTCCTGTGTGTTTAGGTTATGGATAAATAACAGCCTTTAGCCTGAAACCTGTGCCCAAGTATAAGCTTCTTCACTTAAAAGCTTCTGATTCTCCTGTGGCAGCATCATATTTGATTTTTAACCCACTGAACAGATTGAAGACTTCCTCGGTGCAGCCTGGAAGAGAAGCGGCTAACGACATACGTCATGGCCTGTGTTAAATCAAAGAGAAATCAGGATATACATCTCCAAACTTAATTCCAGCTTCTGTTAAATCAGAATGGCCCCACTGTGCGATTACTAATACTTGATGATATTTGACTACAGCACTTCAACATAGCTTCCCCGTGTCATCTGTTTCAGTTACAACACTCACGCGTTTTCGAACAATAGCGATCGGGTGTGATTTGGCAGTTTGAACCTCAGGAAGCTGTATATTTCCCCATGACACAATATTATCTAATATATTGGCTATCTTGGATTGCAGCAGCTCTGAAAACTAGCGTAGGGGTTATCATTTAACGCAAATAATAAAACCCATTTATTGCTTATTAGACACGAAGCAATAACGTTTCTGGCATTCCACCTCCCCGCTCCTACCGCGGTCTCTCCTGAAGCGGAGGGAACATGCCGTGTGAATTTAAGGCTCTTTGCTGGCGTTTTTGGAAGAGCACTTGACGCTGGTGGCCGCGCTCCGTGCAGCTGGGTCCCCGCGCACCATGGCTTGGCACGCAGGCTTCTGCCCGGACGCATCCTCTACGCTCCCCCGGCTTTGTCCGCCGCAGTAAAGGGAGGTGCCACAGAGTGCTCCCCCACCCGGGCTGGGCAGGAGGCAGTGGGGAGGGGACCGTGGGGCTGAGCAGAGCCCGGCCAGGGATGCAGCCCGCGCTGGGGGGCTGTGGGGCGGGAGAGGTGGGTGGGAGGCAGCTCACCCCTCGCTGGCTGGCACGAAAACACCCTCTGGGACGTGCCGTTTGGGGCACGATGTGCTTGTTAGGACTGGCGTAGACCCCAACTGGAGTCTGGTCTGGAAGGCACCGCCACTTCTGGTGGAAAGCCCATTTTAGGGACGAACGCAGCCTGTGGTGTTGATAGTCCTTCTGTCCTCAGTAATTGAATTGCGGTTGTTATTTACTGTAGAAAACCTTCAGGCATGTGCTATGACTGTTATTAGGAATTAACTGAGGGTTTTAAAATCCTGTCTTTGAGGCTATTTCTTTCTCATTGCTCATTTTTCTTCCTGCATTTTTGAAGAACTCTTTCCATTTCATTTCCCCTCATTTCATCACCTTTTATTTAATGGATATTATGTACCTGTTACTCAAAGCCAAATCATTTCCGCGAATTTGATGTTCAACTGTTTCTTCTGTTGAGAAAAAATCTGAGTGTGAGGCAACCAACCAGCTAACACATTCTGCTATGTGGGTGCTGCTGCAGGACAGATTCTGCTTTTGTTTACGCTGACATAAAATGCGTTGGTTTATGGCATCTAGTCACGGTATTCTGGATTTACATCAGATGTGCTGTCTGTTATCCTCTGAGCTCCATCACAATGTCAAAGAAATAAGCTTTTGAAGAAAATATTCATTTTTTAAATAAAAAATCATTATGAAATTCATATCAGAACTAAAAAATATTTTTTGTACTTAACAGCACTTTAACTCGATGTACTTTCTTACTCAATATTCACAATGCCCATATGTCGGCTGCCAGCGCTGCCATTTGCCCGTTACCGTGATCTTCTCCCAGCACATAAACTGTACAGGATCTGATTTTCCCACGTTTAACCCCTCAGATTTCCATTCACATTGCCACACACAGTGTACGTTTAAAATAATATAAAAGGTATTCATAGTGCCTGAATCTACAAAGCAGAGCACAGAAAGAGAGAGAAAAGCAAAATACCATTCTCCCTGTTGAAATTTAAGCAGCACAATGAGATTAATTCTCCAGCCCTTGCGAAAAGCGTCATGGGATCTTTAAAGACCGCAGAGGGCCGAGACCTTTAAGTCCCTTCAGGAGTACTCCCTTCACACCATATACACCATATAAAAGAAGCACCGAGGGAAAGCCTCCCAGCAATTTAAAGAGCTGTGTAACACGTAACCCGAGGCCAGGAGGGTTTATGTGTCCATGCACCCAGCGCATCCTCCTGATTAGCGCCCAACACCGTGCAACGCGTTCCTGCCAAAGACAGGCGAACCCGTGTCGCCGACGGTGCGTAACGGGCTGCGCGCGGCGGCGAGGCCACGCTAGCGGCAGCTGAGCAGGGGGAAGGCATCGCCTCGTTGCGGCAGCCTCTTGAGCAGATGTTTGCAGCTGCCGAGGCTGCTGCAGATGTGTTCGATGAGATTAGCTCCCCACATGAGAACTCTTCAAAGGAAGTGGATTAATAGTCGCCTGTATTCTCCCCGTAACGAGACACATCATCTACTCGGGACTGAAATAGAGGCACACCAGCCCAGGCAGCCCCAGTGCCACTGGCAGCCGTGAACTGTTTCTCTGAAGGACTCTTTGTTGGCCAAGTGAAACTCTGTGCGTTGAGCTGTTGTCCTTCCTCACCTCAACACCAGGGCTGGACCCTGCCGCAGAGGTCCTTGCACCCCCTGGGACACGGGCTCTCCTCACCTCTGCAAGACAGACGTGGGAATTGGAAGCTTTTCCAGAGCTTACGAGAGAAGAAGGGGTTTCCTCCTGCCCAGCGGCACGCCATGGCCAGCGTGTCCTTGCTGCCCACGGTCTACAGGCTCCCTCAGCCAGGAGGCGAATCAATTACAAGTTGAGGGCGATGCAGACACAACTCAAAAGCTCTTACTGACAAGTCACCAACGCGAGCAAAACCCATCTATGCCCAACCTTCGGAGAGAAAGGGGAAGCTTATAATGCCATCATGGACGCAAAGCAAAATGGCATTGCCGGACTGATAGGAAAACCGTAGTGAAACTGTGCATCTCCAGATCAAAGGAAGGAAAGCGAGTGCAGAGAGAAATGAGCCCAGCAGCAGGGAAGAGGCAATGGCAGGGGACTTCATCAGCCTGCCTGCAGCTTGGACAGCTTGCACCAACCCTGGAGAGACAGCTTCTTGGATGTAAGTGTTGGATCCCAGAGTTAACTAGGCCAAGAGCTTGCACATCAGAGGGAAAGCTATTCCTGATTCAGTCTTAATTAACACACAGGAGTTAATTCAAAGAAAATGAGAGTAGCTGAATATTAAATAATTAGAGACAACCATATAATTAGACTCACAAAGGGAAAATAAAACACCAGACATGGTGTTTTATTTATATATGACAAGTGACATGGTTCTGGTAAGCATTAAAGAATAAGATGAACAGGTGAGTTTAAAAGGCTTTAAAATGAAAATTAAAATAAAATCCCTAGAAAGCCATCTACTCAAAACAGTTATGTAGTGTCAGAAGATATGCCTACGGTTGAATAAAAAGGAACCAGACGGGGCAGAGGAATGCCAAGTGGCAAGATTTAAGAGGTAATTTGAGTCAGTCCTTCAGCATTTGGAAATCTGACCCTACTGAGGGCAATAAACAGGATTATAAATTATGGTAGGTGATAAATTAGCAGGAAATCAGAAGGATCAACACAGGCTTGAAGGGAATATAGCTAAAAAAATAGTAAAGATAGAAAGACGTTTTCTTAAGTCTATCAGAAGTGATAGTCATAGGAAAGAGTCCACGGGTCTGTGAGAGCACCAGGGACCAAAGGAAGCAAGTAAAGGAAGACAAGGGTATTTTTCAGAAATAAAATTATCTTTTGGTGCAAGTCTTTGCCATTGATGATCTTGGTCCTGGTCCTGGTCCTAAGGATGAGATGAAGATGCTTAGGAGATGTTGAGATGTTGGACCAAACTGAAAAAGTTGTTTGTTGCTACATTCAGGTAGTATATCCAAGACTGGGAAGGCGCTCCACTCCTCAAGGAGGCTGATGGGCTGAAAGAAAGCAAGTTTTTTGTGTGCCTGGAGATTTCAAGTGGCAAGCTTATCCAGTATTTACTCCCACACAAGGAAAAATCTGGCAATGATCATTAATTGCTGCATTTGTATGTCAGAACTGGTTGAAACTATCATTGAAACTAGAGCAGTAAGACATCTGGAAGCAGAACAAGTTGTTTGGATTTCTACGGGGATCTAGTCAGGTTTCAGCCCAAGCAGCTTAATAGTGACAAAGTGACAGTCAGAGCATTATCATGAGCTGAACATTGTGCAGTAGGCAGAAAGCAGTGGGTAGGGCTGAAGGTTTATTTTCATTATAACAAAATGGTGAAAGGCAGAAGATCCTGTCCTGGTGCCTGTGTTATTCACTACATTTATCAGTGTTTTGGAAATCAGGGTGGGTGATTCAAAGAAGGTCAGTGAAACAAAATTATGGGTGATTCAAAGAAGGAAGTAGAGGAAGATTAAACAAACACATGACATTCTTGGCAGACGTTTGCCCAATCCTTTTGTGAAAGCTCCAGTGACGGAGACTTCACTGCCCCGCTTTGCCAGTCTGCTCCAGTGCTGCCCAGTCCTTAGTATTGCAGAAATTTTCCTGGTGATCTGTCTTCTTTGCTGCAATGCCTGACATTACTTTTTATCCAACTCCCAGCAGACACCGAGAAGAGTTTATTCCTTTCTCATGACTTATCTTTTGCATATTTAAAGAATTATTTTTTACGTTTAGTGACTTATGTGTGTCTAAGGACTCATCATGAGATACTTAAGGACTCATCAACTCTTACTGGAGTCTCCTCTGTACTAAGCCAAATTCCTCCGACCTTCCTCACTACCAATCCTTAGAGGAAAAATCCTTCTTGAATCACTGAGATCTAAATGGGACACAACCTTACCAGCACCACATATAGCAGAAGGATTACATCATATTTCATGGACTGATAAGTTTTATCCATCATAACACAGCTGTTGCCTATTTTGTGCCTGAATTCTTGACTAGTAGTGAATTTGCAGACTACTATACCCCTAAGCTGCATTACCCTGCATTCATCCGTCATTGCCCTCCTGTGTTTCTGGAGTTTGCTACTCCTATTTAATTACTAAAACTTTTAATTCAACCTTTTTCCGTTGCATCCTATTTCTTCCAAGCCATTTCTTCAATTTGTCAAGATCATTCTGCCTTCCCATCTTGTCCTCTGTCATCACTGCAGCTTCTCCCAGTTTAGTCATTCGTGTAATTAAAAAGCATATGTCTGTTCTCTCCTGGAAGTAACTGTTGCAAACCTTGAATAGTGCTGGACACAGTACAGACACCACTGAACCTTGTGAATTTGAGAATGAGTTGTTGATCACTATGCTCTGAGTACAGGGTTTTACCTAGTTATGGTACTTCCTAACATGAATCCACTCCTTTTTCCATGCTTATTTACGGGAATGTCATGCAAGGCATGTTGAAAGCCTTAATAAACTAAAGGTATGTGCCATTAACCGCCTCCTTTTAACCAACAAGACCTGTTGCCCTGCCACAGAGAGTAAATTATATTAGTTGGACATGACAGATCCTTGTTAGGTGTCATTCATCTGGTTTTTATCTTCCAGATGCCCCAAATTCTTTGATTTCTTGCTCCAGCATTTTTCTATGAATTGAAGAAAAGGTGATTGCCTTGTAAGTCCCCTTTTCCCTTATAATGATGAGAACTCTGTAGACCTTTTTTTAGGCTCGTTATTTATCCAAGTTTGCCTCTGACACTCAATTCTAGCCATCCTCCTCACTGGGATAGATCATGCTTTTGACCTTACTGTAACGTTCAGGGACTCTCCACTTTCCCTCAATCCTTTCTCTCTTACATTTGTTTTCTATGTTGAACTTGCCTGCTAGATCTCTGAGTATTTTGAGCAAGTCTTGTATTTTGGGTGTTTCTATTAATTGCTGAGAAAAAGTTAATTCATCTGATCTTCCTGCCTCGGCAAAATACTGCTGTGCTCATGCCTGTGTAAATCTCCTTTTCTGTTTACTCTGCAACTTGATGGCTATGAAAGTATAAAGGATCTCTGGATTGTTTCTGTTAGGTAGAAGACGTGGGTAATTCTTTCTTCCTTCTAATAGCAAGACACTGACATGTAAAAGACAAGAAATTTGAGATGCATAAAAGGGAGCCTTTTCTTCCACAGACTTATCATTCAAGCATTCATTGCCATGGGAACTCTTTTTAGCTGAGATGTAAGATTCCAAAAGCCACGTGGGGCATGTATGTGGATGAGTACATTTCCAGATAACAGTTCTAAAACTCATGCCAGTCTCTAACAATGAAGTGCCAGAGTGACTCATGAGGTGCTCACGTGGCTTACCCTCCCATAATGAGCAATTTTATACAGGAGCTAAGGAAGCTTTCTGAGCCCCAAATGATCTCTGCCACGTGTGGCACGTTTCTGACCACTGGTGGTATCGGGGCAATGCGGTCGGGCTGTTCCTCCCACCCTGAGCACAGCTGCATTTACCTCTGCACCCGCTTACAGCTCTCACACCTTCCCCTGAAGTGTTTGCTGCCAGAATTTATGAAGGACAGGACAGAGTTTCTGGACTGAATCAGAGCAGGAGCTGCTTTCCTGTTCCTAAACTTCAATAACTTTTTGGCAGCAGTTTCCAAACTTTTTTACTTACAATCCCACTTCCCGTCTCACTCATCTACTTCTGTTTGCCCTTCCGGAACTGGGAGCCCTTCTGCAGAAACTGATGCTTTATGGCATCATGTGCTCCCCACATTCCCTTCCTCTGCATCCACATCTTCCCTGCACTCCTACCTCACCCTGCCGCTCACATCCCTCCCCTCTCCCTCTCCGCAGCTCCCTGGCTGCTCCCTTCCTCCCTTCCTCTCCTGCACCTCCGCCCCGCCGATGCTGCCATGCTTCCTTCATTTCTGCTTGCTTGAGGTACCCCTTTAACCCTCAAAACTCTGCAAAAGTCTTGCTGCATTTTCAAAGTCCCTCTTGGCTTCCTTTGCTCCGGTCCCGCATCCCTGCGTGGGTACTCCCAAACCATCCGACTCCCCTTTGGCATCACATTATGTCACGAGTGACAAAACCTGCTTGTGACGGTTCTCAGATTTTGAGGGGTGAAGAAGTCCGTGTCAAGGGAAGCTGGGATTTTCCTAGCTTGTTTTATTGGAGAAAATTGCAGGGAGTGAAGAAGCAAGGTGGGACAAGGACAGTTAAATCTGATCGTTGGTTAGAAATGGCGCTGTAATGTAAGGAGCCCATAAAGCATATATATAAGAGCAGTAAAAAGCAAGGAGCTGCAGCTTCCTAAAGGAAACTTTATTAAGTTTGAAAGCGGACAATAAGGGTGTTAGGATTGTTCTCAGTAGAGTCTTCATCTTTTTTAACATAAAAGGGCTTTTTGTCCCGCAGTGAGTGATCTGCAGGACTGGATCTAGGTGCAAGTGGTTGCTTCCTAAGCAGGACAATGCCAACTGCGGGGGCAGGAGTGGTGCCTATAGATTCCCTTACCCCTATCCCCTCACTAGGTCCACCTCTGCACAGACTAATAATTTGGTTTCAGGGAAAGGAAAGAAAGGGATTATTTAGAAAATAACATCAAGGAAGAAAGCTTGTAATACATTAAAAAATGCTTTTGCTGGCTGTGTTCTTGAAGAAGAAATTTTTCCTGACTTAGAAACACCTACAATGGCAACAAAGACAAATCTCCCAGAAAATTACTGGAAAAAAATGTGTTAGGAAGAGGCTGATTAATTTCCAAAGTAGTTTTCTGGGAGATTTGTCTTCACTGTCATTGAAGGTGTTTCTACAAAAGGGTCTGATTAATTTCCAAAGTTAAGAGTGCCCTTGTTTAGACAGAAACTCCTGTTTGCCATGTTTCCACTCTGATGATTTACATTTTTCACTTTGAGCATAAGCCAGAAGGATTTACAGCTTGAGAAAGGATCTTCCATCTTCCTAGGAAGTTAAATCATTGGCACTGCTTCAGCTTTTGTGTATAAAGGAGATTAACATCATATTGACGTATAAGGTTGAATGAACCACAAAACAGATGTTTGGATAGTCAGCTGAACACTGAACCCAATGGAAAAATTCCATTTTGATCAGTTTGAGGTAGGCCTAGTCGTCTTGTGGCTGTGCAGGGTACTAAAATCTGGACTTTATAAATGAAACACTCATTTAAAAAAAAATCCTGGAGAAACACAACTGCTTCAGGCTTCTCATTTTATTTTTTAAACTGCAATAATCTCTGGCATGGATGATCTATCCCAAGTGGAATACATTAACATTAGTTATTCTAATAAATACAGATTTTCAGACGATAGCTCTCTCTTAATCGCAGCTGGTCCCCATCTAAAATACTCCTGGTCCCATGATGTTATCTTTTTGGTGACTTTTCACAGAGGTTGCTCTGGGAACGAGGGTGGAGGGCCAATGGGTCCTGCTGTGGAGTGATGGTTCATCGCCAGGTGTTTACTTCTTTCCCAAAGAGCACTGTGAGGGATCTCACTTAAAGCACTGGATAAGGACTGGGATTAGCCATGACCGGTCTTTACCAATCACACACACAACGAGCCCGGACTGCTCATCCCCACAGCACAGTCATGCCTTCAGGTCGTTACAGCCAAGAAGCGTAATTAGCTGCTGCTGCTGCAGATGTGATTACACTTTCTTAGACTCACTGTGCTTTATTGGCTTTTTCAATCAGGTATTCTAATACTTACCATCTGTACGATATATGGCAGATCTCCATCCTTTCCATGCTAGTCACCTACCAAGAGGTAGCAATGAAAATCTCGTTGGCTTTTTCTTACCTGAAAAGCAGTTACAGCCCTGGCTTTTATCTATCATCTCACTTATGGGGCAAAGAGGAAAGGATGGCCCCTCTACCACGTTATTAAGGCCTTTGTTTTAAGCACGCTTGTTATTGCTCGCTTTCTCCAACATAAGGAGCTCATTTGTTGGACCAGCAAGAGCAGCGCTGAGGCAAACAGCCCCGTAGTGCGCATTGATCCTCATATGTTGTAAACATCAGACACTTGGGTCCAGCCCTTGCTCAGAGCCCATGTGGGGATGGTCAAGGGTGCCGCTACATCTGCCACTCTTTCACTGAGATTTGGTGAGGTAAGTGGTGAGGAACAGAGAACCAGCGAGCGTCAGTTTTGTTTACCAAGAATTTTTCTAATACGCGCTACTAGAATACCCAGCGGGTCTCGGATTACATCACGGGCAGATTGTGTTTGTTATCAGGAGCCTGGAGGTTAATCTGACCTTTAATCATTACTAAACTGGGGAGTGGAAAAAGCCTAAATTAAGACTCTTAAAAGGAGTGAGAGAGGTGGGGTTTTTTGTAATTTGACCTGACAATATCTGTTTAAGCAGAGGAAATACATGATACAAGTTGCAATTTTCTATTAAGCCTCTGCGTGTTAGCACCAGCATAAAAAGAGATGGTGCCTTTGAAGTACCTCAATAGATTGAGATACTTATTTAAGCAAGGAATGTGGGTTGCAAGATGGGGAGCTGGTCAAAAATAAGTCTGTCTCTTCTGACAGTGCTGCCTCCAAGTTCTGCTTTAATTGGGGATATTCATTTTAGGCCTTTCCTTCAGCTACAAAATTTGCAGATATGTTGACTCCCACTGATCTCTGAGATACTCTTAGGTATACACCAGAAGTGAAGGTGGACCCAATGTGTGCAGAATCCTCCATGAACATTACCTTTCTTCTTTCTGTTACTCCCTTTAGGTTGAGATTCATCTCCCCTGACTTCAGGTGATTTAGATTAAGCTCCTTATATATCTGCTACAGTCAATAGAAGGAGAGAGACACCAACTGTAGGGTATAATTCATGTCACACATAAATTTCACCACCCTAACTAGCCTCTGGAAGTGACTTGCCCTCTTCACTAAATTCAGACAGACCATAGACCCTTGAATCTGATTAGGTGGCTTAAGATAAATTTCATCAAGGATCATGCTGGTGTCCATGATAACTTTACACTTTCTTTTCCCCAAAAGAAAGCTCTCAAAGAGAGCTGAAAAGGAGAGAAACGCTGCCAGTGGAATCTGAGGTACCCAAAGGAAAGCTCAGTCTGTAAGCCTCATAAAGGGAATTCATTTTTGCCTTTTCTCTTCCTTTTGTACTCTTCTCCTTTGAGCTCTGACAAATTTTGCTCTTTATATTTCATGTCCCTCTTAATTTTCTGAAATAGATACCTGACACTGGGCTGGAGATCTGCCATGGTCTCATGATAAGTGAGCCCTGCTTAAACAACCCATTTCATCATCATCTAATTCTGATTTCTACTGTCATTTTTGTCTTTCTCCACTTCAAACACTTCAGCAAGTATGCATGTTAGCCCAGCAAATATTTATTTTAGGTCCTAACTGGAAAAGCTCCTTTCTATTCCAGGGATATTTTGAAAGTCTGGAGGTGAGTGTGGGCACGTCTACATGGATGGGCCCAGACAAGTACGCTCATCTGCCATGCTCTGAGCTGATCGAATGGGAGCCAGTTCTGGTCTGGAAACCGGCAAAGCCCTATTCCTGCAGCTCTGTGCCCAAGCTAACATGCCCTGCAGAGGAGACCACATCTGTCTGCACCCATCTGCATAGGCATGCTTTCTGCATATAAAGCACTTAATTTTCTTTCTCTCCCTCTGGTTGGTTGTTTCTCCTGATGCACAAACATACACATGTACACACACATGCGTGTCACACTCACATTTTGTATACCTGTTACAATCTACGGGGGCTCAAGTGGCACCAAAATATCACAGGAGTTATTTTTTTGCAATTAACAAATACCGCCTTTTGAGTGAACAAGCAATTGAAAAACAGCCTATATCCTCTCTTTGTGAAATGTTATACTGGCAGATAAACCAGATGACCTGATGATGCGCTCCATCTCTAATTCATGACTTGTGATATAGGCGAAATTAATTGAAAGCCCTGCACTTGTAAACTCTTTACTCCAGGCAATACACTCTGGAAGGAATTAACAAAAGAGAAGTGTTAGTTCAAAAGGCAATCTTTTCCAGCTACATCTGCATTTAAGGTTCACTCTGCGAACTCACAGACTGTATTGAAATGAGCAAAGGGAATAGCCATCCTGAACTTACCCATGTGCAAACAGCATCTTGCTATGCAGATGCAGACTATGGCCTGAAACCAACATGTTTTTTTTACAGCCGTTGCCGCTCCCGAATCCTTGGAGGAATTCTGGCTGGTGCAGACTTCCCCCTGGAGAAAAAAGCATGCTGGAGCAGCGGTCTCACGCCATCTTCAAAGAGCGTTCCCCTGGTCCCGTGTGCGGAGCCGGTCCTCCCGACGCTGGTGTTCGCATGCCTCTCCTCCCCAGCCCGGCTGTGATTTATGTCCCTTGGAGGACCCCAGGTGTTCGGGGTGCCTGATGCTTATGACTGTGGACAGCTGTTTTGTGGAACACAACCGGGTTGGAAAAAGTCTTGTATCTTTTTCCCCCTTTTCCCACATTAGTGGAAAAAGAGCCTTCAGTAGTGCTTGAGAAATTACTTTTGCACACAGCGTGGAGGGCGCATACTGATATATGAAGCGGATGCCTGTGGATATATTTCTGTGTTTTTGTCTAAACAAATGTAATGGATGCCTTCATTACTGAAAGTCTACTCCAACAGCCAACGGTGTATTTACCCACTTTTGTTTGCAGTGATCACTGAATCGCTTCCCCATCTTGGAGCATTTAAACAAGCACTTCTCTGTTCACACTGGTGGAGGTGCCTCCGTTTCTAAGGGCTTGTCTACAAGGGGAGGCTAGTGTGCATTAAGATAGGGTATGAATTTACAGGGCTCTTGGGGTATCTGCACTTGATAGAAAAGCTATGAGGATGGAAAATGTGAAATTATGCCTAGTGGAATGGTTTGTTTAGCTAAATCTGGTCTAACTGTGGATAATGCCTTATTCAGATGGCAATTTTGGTCACCTGGCAGATGTTCATGTAAGTTCACATAGCTTTTGAATAATTATTCCACAGCCTCTCATCCCATTTTTGAGGAAAGATTTCCACTCTCTCCAGTCACTGTTTTTCTTGGCCTTTTTCCAGATGTGAGTGATTTGATAAAATCCCTGTTCAAATGTAGAGTTTCGGCAGCTGTAATCACTTTTGGCAGCCTGCCCGAAAAGATAAGCTGATCTCCAAATATTAAAAAGATTGGACTGATATGAACCTTTACTCCATCATCCTTGAAAAACAAACAATACTCATCACTCCATGAAGGGCTCTTCTTGGAAAAAGAAGATTTGATTTTTAACACAAAAAGCTGAGGGCAATAATAACAGCCTTGCTTAGTTTCTCTTCATAACATCAGTGCTGCCATGCTCTGTTTTTAAACTAAAATATCCCTTTAAGCTATTGGTAAGCCTTATAACTACTTCTGTACAAAGACAGAGACTGAGTATACGTATACTGGTATTTGTATGTCACTCCAGCAGTTCTTTGGCAGTGTTGTTATTACCTGCAACATCCAGACTTTCCTTTCTAAAGCTTCTGCCTTCCTGAAGGTGCACTTAAAAGGCTGAAGAGAGAGCTTTAGGCTCACACTTACTCAGCAGTGTTATGCTGGAAATTCCCTGGGCTTCAATGGCCATATTGACATTGATGTTAAAGAATCAGGTGGTTGTACCATGCTATTTATTTCATGAAATGACAGAACCGTTCAGGCTGCAAGTAACCTCAGGAGGTCTCTAGTCCAACCTTCTGCTCAAAGCAGGGTTAGGTCTGAGGTTGTATCAGGTTGCTGAGGGTTTCATCCACCTGGGACCTTAAAACCTCCAAGGAAGGAGATTGCACAGTCTCTCTGGGCAACCACTGCTTGACTGTCCTGATGGAGAAAAAGTTTCTCCCTACATCCAGTCTTTGCATTGCAGCTCAGTCCTGAGTTCCCTGCTGAGTCAAGCCAGTTTCCTGATACATCTGCTTGTTATACTGCACACTAGGATGGTTTTGTGCTTGGAAGAGGTTGTTAATAAAGACTTGCCAGCTTTCCTGAGCTTTTTTGTCCTCCATAGAGCTGGTTCCTATGGGGTCCAACCTACCAATTCTCTGAAGAAATTGAAGTCCCTGCTCTCCTAAAGTCCATGGTCTGTAGTCTGCTACTTGTCTTCCTCACTCTCTTCAGTATCTTTAAGTCCACTATTCCAGGGTCTCCACAAACCAAACCTGCCATTGATTATCACTCCCCCAACCAATGTGAATGCTTTATGAGTAGCAGGTCCAGGGTGTGTGGGTGGGGCGTGTTTGTGTGATCACAGGTTGGCTTATCAAGTAGCTGTGTCGTCCTGACATCTTCCAGAAACCTCCTGGCTTGCCTGCATCCCTCTCTAGTGCTCTTCCAGCATACATCAGGGAAGCTAAAATCTCGTGTAAGTATGTGATCCGGAACCATCTTCAAGTTGTTAAAAGAAGGCTTCATCTTCTTCCTCACCCAGATTAAGCACTCATTAACAAACTCCCATCAGACTGTCATCATTACTGATTACTCACCCCTGTCCTGACCCACAAGCTCTCACCCAGACTACTGTCTGGCCCATTGAGGAGGTCCATATATCAGAACTGCTCCATCACATGTATGAATCCACACCCCCTTGTCTCCCTGCCTGTCTTTCCTGAAGGCCTGGTATCTGCCCATCACAACACTCCAGTTGTGTGAGCTGTCCCAGCACATCCCATTTACTCCAATGATGTTGTAGTTCCCATTCACCAATTAGACTGAGGAGACACAACCTGGGGACCCATGCCCTTAGCCAGCACCCCAAAATCCATGCATGTAGTCTCTCCTGCTATGCTTGAAGTCCCTGGCAGTAACGTTGGCGTCCATGTGGAAGAGCAGCTAGGGTAATAGTCTGAGGCCAGACAACCCTTGGCTGTCTCTGCAGTGTCCCAGATCCAAGCACAGGTCAGGTTGTCAGGCAGAGACTTCTGTCTCCTGCAGCAGAGTGTCTTCAGCAGTTATTGTTCCTCTCCATGAAGATGCTTGGTTGAGGGCCAGCCAGTCATGACACCTTCCTGAAAGGAGGTTCTCTCCCCTGGTCCCAGGGCAATGCACTGGTTCTGTAGCTGCAGAACCACAAGGTCAAGAAGGCCCCTTACATAGGATGCCAGAAATTGTCCAGCCTTCCCCATCTTGCAAGCTTCCATGCATCAGCCCTTTGTGGGCTGTCTCCAGCCCTCCTTCCCAAACACAGGGCTTGGGCTCTTGGCTCTGCAGGGTTTCTGCACAGACTCTTTCAGTCTCTTCCTGCTCATCCTCCCGGATGGTGTGTGCCCACTCACCTCCTCCTGGCACTTTTTGCAGGCCCATGAGGCACATGGCCCATTCTCTCACTCAGGACTGTGCTTACATCAAGAGCTTCTGTGAAACATTCTTTTCTTCTCCCTGAAAATCTTGTCTGGATGGCAAAAGAGAAATTTGGTCAGATATCAAACAGCCCAGTCAGAGGAGAAACATCATTCAGTGCATATGCAGTAAGTTGGATGTATCCAAGAAAGACCCCAACAACCTCCCCTATCCCCCAACCTGCAGCGTGGAGCAGCCTTGGGGTCCCCTTGTGCCACCAGCATTGCAGGTGGTAAATGGAGCCCAGATCAACCTGCCCAGCAGACCCTGGGCTGGGAGAGAGGCTACGGCATCTCAGTGCTGCAGAAGTGGGGCACAGCCCCTCTGCAGGGAGAGGGGAGAGCCATTTGAGGGCATCTCGCTGTCAGCGTGCCAGCCCTGACAGGGGCTTGGAGATGCTGGGATGGGGAAGCACGTGGTACACTGCAGCAGGACATGGTGTGCCCCATGGCAGTGGGAAAGCTACAGAAGGACTTCTGCAGCCTGGTGCCCTGCCAGATAAAACATCCCTGGTTTCCCCAGAGCAGCAGAACCTCTCCTGGAGGAGTACCTTAACGTGATCTTGTCTTTCTTGGCCTTTGCATGAGAAATGCTGGTGTGAAGTTGTCCAAGTGCAGGAGTCCATCAGTCTGCATGTATACAGAGGGTGCCAGCAGGCTAGCACCAGTGGTGGGACAGGCAGGAACATGGTGGCACATTTGTGGTGGCGGCACTTGCCATCAGGGAAACAGAGAGCTGAGATCCCCATGGGGGATGTCAGTGCAAGCCTGGAGAGTCCAAAAAAGATGGACAGCAGGGACAGCTCAACCTCAGCAGACCAAGAAGCACTGGTAGGACTCCAGCATCTCCAGCCTGGGAGTGCCCGCAGGGAGGTGAAGCCTCCTCTAGACCCTGGGCCATGCACAGAGCCCACCAGGGCAGGTGACAACTTCTAAAACTCCAGTGAAGGGTATTGTGAGAGCTAAAGCTGGTCACAAAAGTTGCATCTGCAACCTTGAGGGGTTTTCTAGCTGACAACATAAAAACATGAGAACAACTCAAACCAGTCGGATAGAAAGGTAGAAAATGAATATATAAAGCCACTCGTGTGATTTTTTTAAAACTGTATGGCATTTATTTTACACACTTCTCCATCAGTAATGGAAATGCCATCAATGCCTTCGAGCAATGTGGAATTTCCTTCTCATGAACCCCCTTCCTGACCTCTGTCTCCAGAGAGATGAAATGTCATGGCCTGAAACCAAGCAAGCAATTGTAATAATTGTCTGTCACTTATAGTACTTCTTTCCTGCACAGCATAGCAGCACCCTGTCAGCTTCACCCTACAGCTGGGGAAACTGGAGGAGAGCAAGTTAGGCAATGTCCCTGCTCATTGCAAGGGGGGTAGACTAGATGACCTTTAAAGGTCCCTTCCAACCCAAATTATTCTGTGATTCTATGATTGCTCCGGGTCTCACAAGAACTGGAGGGTAAGTGTCCTGCCTTTATGCCAAGGACATATTCGGGCCAAGCTGCTTCCATCAATGATTTAGTAGTGAAATCATGGCACTGGTATGCCTAAATCCTCTACGGTCTTCACTTTTTTTAGCTATTGTAAACACCAAATCATTATCCTGGTTATCTTAGCGGAGATGGTGGACAAAGACAAGCGCTTAGAGGGAAAGAAAATAACAGGGGTGCGTAGTGTGGCTTCAGGAAATCACTTAATGACAGGATGTGGAGAAACTCAAAGACAAAAATATCAGAAGGAATGACGAGAATGGTGCCGCAGTAAAGATCGGTTAAAATGCAGGGAGCAGAGCGAAGCCCTAAAAAGGCAGGCTTGGAGAGAGCTAATATAGCATCTTACAGGACATCGTTGCGTGCCGCGCACTAGAGAGATTAAATGGCAGCGGTGTTACCCAGATGCCAGAAGAAAAGCAGGAGGAAGGATGGGCAGGAGTATGAGGGGGTGGGAAAGAGCAAGCGTATCTTACCCTTACTCCTTACTGCAAGTGTTTTTTCACAGTTTGTGGTAATCTGCTACCAAAGAGATCAGCGCTGCTGCCCTTTACATTCACCCATAGTATACACATTACTAACATGTTCATGTAACCAAGCTTCGAATCAGGGGAGGAAGATTGCATGGGAGAATCTCACCCTCTGTTATCAGCCCATCTCTGGTTCAAAACACACAAGAGCCCTGGGGCCCATAATGGGAACTAAAATTAGAAAATACGTGACAAAAATAGAATTCTGTTTCTTTCAATAGCCTGGTTTTATTTTGAGATACCCTTCAGGGAACACCCCACTGAAATGTGGTCTGAAGCCAAATCTTTGACTGCACAAAGCTTCTCTTATTTGTGCAGATGGTTTAGTGGACTACTTTTTATTTTTATGTAATGAGCAGTCATTAAAAAATGATTGCACAAAAATCTAGGTGACATGTTCTGAAGACACCGGCAAAGTGGGGTGCTCAGGTTGTTAGAAGTGAAGGAGAAGGCAATTTCTTTCCTGGCCAGCGCACACAGTGACAGTAGGTCCCACCACATCCACGCAATGCTGAACTGAGATTACATGCCATGCGTCAAAATGTCCCCGCTGGTGTCTCAAGGAAACCTTGGAAGGGGATAAGGCTACACTGAAAACCAGGTAGATCCTGGACCGCTGAGGATTTATTTCCCACATTCTGACTAGCGTAAGTCTAAGAGTTAAATAATAACACTCTTTGTTTAAATGAACCTGATATACTCTAATGGAATTTTTTCAGCTCCTCTGTTATTGAAGTAGCAGTGTATTACTGAGCCTTCATGTCCCAAATTTACACAGATGCAATTCCGGCCATGAGCCAAGTCATAAGATGGCAAAACATAAGCCTCGAGAGCAGCAGGCTTAGGAAAATATACCATTTACAACCCCTGCCATGAAGTACTTTCAGAGGCCTAATTTTAGACGTACGCACTGGAATCAAATAGCAAAGGGATCAGTGGGGTGAGGAATGGAGGATTTTTTATTCAAATGTCAATTATAATTAACCTAGAGCACGATGATATTCTCCTGTCCCAGGGCATTCATGGTGGCATGTAACACCATCCTTGGAAGCTCGCAGGACATCCTGAGAAAGACATTCCTTGCCTCGGGCAACAAAACTGCCAAACGTTTCTGCCGATGCTTGTCCATGAAGGTTTGCTTTGGTGTCTATCCGTCAAGGGCTGGCCCTCGGGCACGAGCATATCAAGCAGTTTCCCTTGGCCCTTCCCACCACCCTCCTCATTGCTGCAAGGCCACCCCAGGGGCATGCTCCTGCACCACCACCCATGCCATCATTTTCCTTTCTCATACTGCATCATTGCAAATCCCCCGTGCTTGGGGAGGAGCAATCACTCTCAAGGTGCGAAGGGATCAAAAGCTCCCAGCGCGTGGGCTCCAGGAGGGTCAGAGAAGTCAGGAGGCAGTGTCAGTCCTCTCCCATGGGAATGGCCTCACCACCCACATCCCTGGTCCTCCCAGGGGCTGACTGTGGGCTGCTACGTACTGATGCTGTGGTCACGCCTGGGACTGTTGCACTCCTCTTCCCTTCTGTATTTTCTTTTTCTCCTCTC